>NW_026867486.1:83225-233228 GCF_020745735.1 Hemiscyllium ocellatum | reverse complement strand
GGTGCCAGTGTAGTTGCGGAAGATGGACTGTTCCACATATCCTACAAAGAGACAGGCATAGCTGGGGCCCATGCGGGTGCCATGGCAACTCCTTTAGTTTGAGGAAGTGGGAGGATTGAAGAAGAGAAGTTCTTCAATACACGGAAGATAACAAATGTTCATCACATTGATTCCTGAGAGGAGAGGATTCATGGATCAGGAGGGATCGAGTCGATTGGCAATGAATTCAATAGGTTTGAACAGAATGATGGGGGAATCGCATGGGAACCGATATAAAATTCCAGGAGGATGGGTTCAGATTTTTGGGACATTGGGACAGTTCTGGGGGTGGTGGGACTATTACAAATCAGATGAGATTCACCCGGGCCAGGACTGGAACCAAATCCTTGGGGGGTGCTTTTGCTAACGCTGCTGGGGAGGGTTTAAACTAATGTTGCGGGGGATGGGAAACAAATGAGGAGGTTCGTGGTCAGGAAGGAGGTAGTAACTAAAGCTGAAGGAGGGTGGGGAGATAATAAAGTCAGTGTGACAAAGGGGAAGAGTCACAGGGAACAGATGATGAACGCAAGGGACAGGGTGGTCTGAGGTGCATTGGTTTTTAATGCAATAAGTGTAGTCCGTAAGGCAGATGAACTTAGGGCTTGGAGTTGTACCTGGGAGGATGATGTTATTGCTAATACTGAGACTTGGTTGAGGGAAGAGCAAGATTGACAACTAAATATCCCAGGATATCGATGCTTCAGGTGGGCTAGAGAGGGGGGAGGTAAAGGAGTTGTATTACTGGTCAGAGAGGCTATCACAGCTGTGCTGAAGGAGGGCACTATGAAGGACTCAAGCAGTGAGGTAATATGGGAAAAGTCCTGGGGAAAAATGATGTAGAGAGAGATCTGTGTGTTCAGGCCCATTGTTCCCTGAAGATGGCAATGCAGGTCAGTAGAGTGGTCAAGGCAGCACATGGCACACTTTCCTTCAGCGGACAGAGTATTGTGTACAAGAGTTGGCAGGTCATGTTACAGTTATACAAGACTTTGTTTCGGCCAGATTTGGAATACCACGTACAGTTTTTTTTTTTAGATTTAGATTTTTTTAGATTACTTACAGTGTGAAAACAGGCCCTTCGGCCCAACAAGTCCACACCGACCCACCACCCACCCATACATTAACCCCTTACCTAACACTACGGGCCAATTAGCATGGCCAAATCACCTGACCCGCACATCTTTGGACTGTGGGAGGAAACCCACACAGACACGGGGAGAAAGTGCAAACTCCACACAGACAGTCGCCTGAGTCGGGAACTGAACCCGGGTCTCAGGCGCTGTGAGGCAGCAGTGCTAACCACTGTGCCACTGTGCCGCCCACATTACAAATGGATGTGGATGCTTTGGAGAGGGTGCACAGGAGGTTCACCAGGATGTTACCTGGTATGGAGGATGCTAACTATGAAGAGAGTTTGAATAGATCAGGATTATTTTCATTGGAAAGACGGAGGTTGAGGGGGGGGGGACCTGATTGAGGCAACAAAATCATGAGGGGTATAGACAGGGTGGATAGCAAGAAATGTTCTTCCCCAGAGTGGAGAACTCAGTTACCTGGGGTCATGAGTTCAAAGTGAGAGGGGAAAGATTTAAGATATGTATGGAAAGTTCTTTACGCAGAGGGTGCTGGGTACCCGGAATGTGTTGCCAGCGGAGATGGTAGGGACGGGAACAATGGCGTCATTTAAGATGTATCTCAACAGATACATGAAAGGGCAGGGAGCAGAGGGATACAGATCCTGAGAAAATAGGCAGCAGGTTTAGATAGAGGATCTGGATCGGTGTAGGCTTGGAGGGCTGAAGGGCCTGTTCCTGTGCTGGAATATTCTTTATTCTATCGGGAAAAGACACCTGCCACTCACCTCATCAATGGCCCTCCTGATTTTACAAAGTGTTATAAAGTGTGCTGGACACTCAATGGAATAGAGGCTATTGTATTTGACTTTGAACTATCTGTGGCCATTGGGAAGATGTTTCCATTGGTAGGAGAGACCAGGAGCCGAGGGCACAGCCTTAGACCTTTTAGAACGGAGATCAGGAGAAACCTCTTCAGACAGAGAGTGGTGAATCTGGGGAATTCACTGCCACAGGAGGCTGGGAGGCCAGGTCACGGAGGGTATTTAAGACTGAAATAGATGGGACAAACATGATTTACCATCCGGTGTGAAAGGAGTGCACTTCCTCAGCTCCTGCAGATCTTTGGCCCGGGGAACGTGCAGTCCCAGCCTCAAACAGCATCGGTCCCACGGGAAGCAAAGGGAGCGAGAGCGGCCAGTCCGGCAGAAAGGAAGCCTCGCTCCCTTCCCGCTTCACCCACTGTCTTCGAACGGGGCACAGTCCCCCCCACGGGGCACGATCCCCCCCCAGTCCTGGGTGGGATTCGCTGCAGACTTCAACTCCGTGCGATCACGTTGGGAAGGCGCCTGTGCGTCCGCAGGGTCGGCGATCGATTGAAGGCCTTGCCGCCCCCGGGGCAGGTGAGGGCCTCTCCCTGGTGTGTGGAGGCGCCGGTGCGTCTGCAGGTGGGACAGCTGGGTGAAGGGCCTTGCCACACCCGGGGCAGGGGTACGGCCTGTCCCCGGTGTGGACCCGCCGGTGCCTCAGCAGCTTGGAGGACCCAATGAAGGCCTTGCCGGACTCGGGGCAGGAGAACGGCCTCTCCCCGGTGTGACCGCGCCGGTGGGTCTCCAGCTCAGAGGGGACTCGAAACCCCTTCCCGCATTCCCCACACTTCCACGGTTTCCCACGGCGCGGCCTCCCTCCAGGTTCGACGCTCCCTCTGACGTCCCACTCTGCTGCGGGGGGCCGGCTGGCTAACTCTCCGCTCCGGTAAAGCTCTCTCCACCCTCGGACAGCGGCATCTCAGTGCTTTACCAGTCAGATCTCTGGAAGCAGGCGGGACAATCCTCCTTCTCCACTCAAAAGATCGATAAAATTCCAGTCCCAATGAGTCAAGCTGGCTGAGGCAATTAGTTCAAGAGATGCAGGTAAATCCTCCTGTGAAAGCCTGTAATTAGAAAGTCATCGCTGTCAGTATCACGTAGAATCTCAGAGTTTAACAGATCGATTTCACGGAATATTCATTCCACGCCCATAACCCAAAACCTGTGAGTCTCCATCCCACACACTCTCCCTACTGCCGTACCTAATACGCTCCCTCCCAATTTTTCTGATTCCTGACATTTGGCAGATCTAGCTCCAAGAAAAGTTAAGAATCAGAACCCCTACAGTGTGGAAACAGGCCCTTCGGCCCAACAAGTCCAGACCGACCCTGTGACGAGTATCCCACCCAGACCCATCCCCCTATATTTACCCCTGACACGTGCACCTAAGCTACACATCCCTGAACACTCTGGGCAATTTAGCACGGCCAACCCACCCTCACCTGCACAAGGTTGGACTGTGGGAGGAAACCGGAGCACTCGGGGGAAATCCACACGGAGAGTCGCCCGAGGCTGGAATTGAACCCAGGTCCCTGGCACTATGAGGCATCGGTGCTGCCTACTGAGCCACCATGCCACCCTCATGCAGTTTGCTAACCTAGTTGTTATCTGCCCCCCCACCTCTCTCTACCATATTGACAGACCAAGATGTGGGGGGGGGGGAAGGGAAAGAGAATCAGAGCAAGAACTTTGCTTTGGTAACAAGACCGAGAACATGTTCGCTCTGAGGATGACTGTAGTGGAGTCGATCAATACCCAAATGAGACTATAGAGGAATACACTTACAGGACTCTGTGGATATAGAGAGGAATGAGTCTGACTACATTCATCCACAGAGTCAGCATTGACCCCAATGTTCTCCTGTCCTGTAACGGGTATGACTGGAAATACGTGACATGTTGTGGTTCTGTTCGCCGAGCTGGGAATTTGTGTTGCAGACGTTTCGTCCCCTGTCTAGGTGACATCCTCAGTGCTTGGGAGCCTCCTGTGAAGCGCTTCTGTGATCTTTCCTCCGGCATTTGTAGTGGTTTGTCTCTGCCCACTTCCGGTTGTCAGTTCCAGCTGTCCGCTGCAGTGGTCAGTATATTGGGTCCAGGTCAATGTGCTTAGTAATTGAATCTGTGGATGAGTGCCATGCCTCTAGGAATTCCCTGGCTGTTCTCAGTTTGGCTTGTCCTATAATAGTAGTGTTGTCCCAGTCAAATTCATGTTGCTTGTCATCTGCGTATGTGGCTACCAAGGATAGCTGGTCGTGTCGTTTCGTGGCTAGTTGGTGTTCATGGATGCGGATCGTTAGCTGTCTTCCTGTTTGTCCTATGTAGTGTTTTGTGCAGGCCTTGCATGGAATTTTGTACACAATAAGGACTGCACAAAACACTACATAGGACAAACAGGAAGACAGCTAATGATCTGCATCCATAACACTACTATTACAGGACAAGCCAAACAGAGAACAGCCAGGGAATTCCTAGAGGCATGGCACTCATCCACAGATTCAATCCATAAGCACATCGACCTGGACCCAATATACCGACCACTGCAGCGGACAGCTGGAACTGACAACCGGAAGCTGCAAGGACAAACCACTATAAATGCCGGAGGAAAGATCACAGAAGCGCTTCACAGGAGGCTCCCAAGCACTGAGGATGTCACCTAGACAGGGGACGAAACGTCTGCAATACAAATTCCCAGCTCGGCAAACAGAACCACGACAACGAGCAGCTGAGCTACAAATCTTCTCCAAAACTTTGAATACATAACATGGCTACAACACTCTATGATATAACTAGAAATAAATTATAAATCAAATTTATACAGCTGTAAATAAATACATATTGCATAGTAACACTATGATATATCCCTGTCCAGTATGACTTTTACTGTTCAGTTAAACGAAACTTGAAAGGGTTCAGAAAATGTTTACAAAGATGTTGCCAGGGTTTGAGCTATAGGGAGTGGGGCTGGGGCTGTTTTCCCTGGAGCATCGGAGGCTGAGGGATGACCTTATTGAGGTTTATAAAATGATGAGGGGCATGGATAGGGTGAATAGACAAGGTCTTTTCCCAGGGGTGGGAGAATCCAGAACTAGAGGTGAGAGGGGAAAAGACATAAAAAGGAGCTAAGGGGCAACTTTGTCAGTCAGAGGGTGGTGCGTGTATGGAATGAGCTGCCAGAGAAAGTGGTGGAGGCTGGTATAATTACAACATTCAAAAGGCATCTGGATGGGAATATGAATGGGAAGGGTTTGGAGGGACGTGCTGGCACATCGGACTAGATCAATTTTGGCTATGTGCTTGGCATGCACCAGTTGCATTTAGGGTCTCTTTGTGTGCTATACATCTGTATGACTCTCAATGCTGTCCAGGCGAGTCAGTGATGTTATAACAACAACACTGGACCAGCAATCCAGAGGCCACAGGCAAATAATCTGGGCTCATGGGTTCAAATACCAGTAAAAACAAACATTGGGGAAATTAAATTTATTTTTAAAAAATCTGAATTGAAAACTTGTCTCCGTCATTGAGAGAATGAAACTTTACTGAAAACCCATTTGATTCAATAACGCTCTTCAGGGAAGGAAACCCGCTAGCATTAACTTGGTGCTGCCTGCATATGATAGCTCACGTGCTTGACTTTTAAAATGCCCCCTAAAGTCTGGCAATCCTCTTGTCTGAAGGGCAGTGAGGGATGAAAACATTGTTGGCCTTGCCAAAAAAAAAGCCCACATTCCATGAAGGAGTTTTTCTCGAATGTGACTTCACATCTGGAAGGGGTCACATCAGAACATCCAGACAAATAAGCACCAAAATGTCTGGTGCTGCAAGAGTACAGCAGGTCAGCCAGCATCTGAGGAGCAGGAGGTTTGACGTTTTGGGCATAACCCCTTGATTAGGAATGTGGGGTGGGCCCAAAGGGACTGAGAGATAAATGGGAGGGAGGTGGGACTGGGGAAGGGAGCTGAGAATGCTATGGGTAGATGAAAGCGGGGGAAGAAGGTGACAGGTCAGAGAGGAGGGTGGAGCAGATAGATGGGAAGGCAGATAGACAGGTGGGACACTTCAAAAGAGCAGTTCGAGGGTTGTATCTGGGATTGGGCTGGGGGTGTCGGAATGAGGAAACTGGTGAAATCAATATTGATCCTGTATGGTTGGAGGGTCCCAATGCAGAGGCATTCTTCCTCCAGGTATCAGGTGGCCTAGGACCCTGCAACCACATGGCATCAACATCGATTTCACCAGTTTCCTCACATTCCCTCCCCCCTCCCACCCCAGCTCCAACCCTCCAACTCAGCACCACCCTCTTGAACTGTCCCACCTGTCCATCTTCCTTCCCACCGATCTGCTCCACCCTGTCACCATCACCACCCCCAACCTGCATCTACCTTACCCCCAGCCCCACTCCCACCTTCCTATTTATCTCTCAGCACCCTTTCCACCCCTCCACCCTCCCCCTCTGCAATTCCTGATGAAGGACACGAGAGAGACACGCAGACACAGACACAGAGGGACACAGACAGAGATCTAGACCAATGCATCCAGCATATGCACCTTTCCTGAATTCACCTCCTTTCACTTCACTTCCTACAAACCAACAGTTTAATCCCAAAATCAGAAAAGAAATGGAATAGGAGGGGTGAGAAGAGAGGGTGCTGTACTCACAGAGGTTGATGCAGTCTGGGGTAACACTCAATCTTCATTCAGAGAGAGAGAGAGCATCAGGAGCTCATGATCCAACTTCCGCATTCAGACAATGACGGGATGCTCTGATTGGTAGGAGGACCAACCTTTCTTCCGGTCCTCCAAGGCTCCCCATTGGTCATGCCTCCCCGTGTCGCGGTGAAGGGATGGGCGGGCGGGCGGGAGGAGGAGGAGCGAGGTCACGTGGGCGTCACAAAGACAAGCGGTGGACCAATGGGAAAGGCTGGAACGCCGCACGGGCGGGCGCTCCGTCCAATCAACGTGCGGCCTTTGTGACGACGGCGGTCCCTCCATTCACGTGACCGGTTGCTCCTGCACATGCGCCGTTGGGGGGGGGGCGGTTAAGGGGAGCTGATGTTGTGTTGGTCTGGAGGGTCCCTGTGTCCAGGAAGAGGTGAGTGTGGCTCAGTCAATGAGCATCAGTCAGACCCTGCTGGAGCATGGGGGGGGGAGGGAGGTTTGATAGTAGGTACAGCAAGAGTTAAAGAGTGTGTGGGATGGAGATTTACAGCTTTTTTAGGTAATAAGTCCCTTTCTGGACAATACTGGGGGATGGGTAATATCAGAAACAGCAGAGTGAGAATTGAAGAAAAGTGTGTGTGTGTGTGGGGTGGGGGGGGATTTGCAACACTTTTTAAAGTTAAAAATCACACAACTCTAGGTTATAGGAGAAAATGCGGTCTGCAGATGCTGGAGATCAGAGCTGGAAATGTGTTGCTGGAAAAGCGCAGCAGGTCAGGCAGCATCCGAGGAACAGGAGATTCGACGTTTCAGGTATGAGCCCTTCTTCAGGAATGAGGAAAGTGTCCTCATTCTTTCCTCATTCCTGATGAAGGACTTTTGCCCGAAACGTTGATTTTTTGTTCCTGCTCCTCGGATGCTGCCTGACCTGCTGTGCTTTTCCAGCACCACTCTGATCTCCAGCATCTGCTGTCTTTTTCGCCTGGAGGTTTTACTAGCTACCTGATGAAGGTGCAGAGCTCTGAAAGCTCGAACTTCTAAACAAATCTAATGGACTACAACCTGGTGATGTGTGATTTTTTTTTACCTTTGTACACCCCAGCCCAACACTGGCATCTGCATATTGTCACTTGATTGTTTTAGGGAAGTTCTACAGAAACTAGAATGATCTGTTCTGAATTCCTGTTGTGTGCAGGCAGCAATGACTTTTGTAATCCCCTTTTCACAGGATATGAGAAGAGCAGCTTTGCAGGTAGAGCTCCCCAACTGAGTACCATGTGAAGGTCTGATAGAGCCCCTTGATTCGTGGGACAGGAGAGACGTCCCTCTTTCAGTCCAGAAGGGGAAAATTCTTTGAACGTTTTTGTCTGCTTCAGTAGGCTCTTAAAGTATCATCTTTACCTGAACCACAGGGGCACGTGCCTGAGCCAGATTGCCCACTGTGGGGAAAGGAAGTCTCAGGAGGCATTCCGCGCGCCATGGAGAAACCGTGGAAGTGTGGGGATTGCGGGAAAGGATTCCGCTCCCCCTCCTTGCTGGAGATCCACCGCCGTGTCCACACCGGGGAGCGGCCCTTCACCTGCTCCGTCTGCGGCAAGGACTTCACCCAGTCGTCCCACCTGTTCTCACACCAGCGGGTCCACACCGGGGAGAGGCCGTTCGCCTGCTCCGAGTGCGGGAAGGACTTCAGCGACTCGTCCCACCTGCTGACCCACCAGCGGGTCCACACCGGGGAGCGGCCCTTCACCTGCTCCGTCTGCGGCAACAGCTTTGCCCGCTCGTCGGACCTGCTGTCCCACCAGCGAGTCCACACCGGGGAGCGGCCCTTCACCTGCTCCGTCTGCGGCAAGGGCTTCACCCAGTCGTCCAACCTGCTGACCCACCAGCTGGTCCACACCGGGGAGCGGCCTTTCACCTGCTCCGTCTGCGGCAAGGGCTTCCCTCACTCGTCCACCCTGCGGTCCCACCAGCTGGTCCACACCGGGGAGCGGCCCTTCACCTGCTCCGTCTGCGGCAAGGGCTTCCCTCGCTCGTCCACCCTGCTGCGGCACCAGCGGGTCCACACGGGGGAGAGGCCATTCACCTGCTCCGTCTGCGGGAGGGGCTTCGCTCGGTCCCAGCACCTGCTGCAGCACCAGCGGTGGCACAAGTGACGGGGCCAGCTGCTGTGAGTCACCGCCCAGGGCTGAACCCTGGGTGGGAGGGGGGGAAGGTCACTGCAGTTGCTGTGCTCTCATCTCCTTGGCATTCACTGGCTCTACGAGCCTGCGACTGCGCATTTCCTCCTGAAGTGGAGATGTACAACACAGAAACAGACCCTTCGCTCCAACTCCTCCATATCCTCAACTAATCAAGTCCCATTTGCCAGCAATTGGCCCTATCCCTCCAAACCCCTCCTTACACAGATACCCAAGTGGGTGCCTTTTAAATGTTGCAATTGTACCAGCCTCCACCACTTCCTCTGGCAGCTCATTCCGCACGCACACACCACCCTCTGTGTGAAAAATGTTGCCCCTTAGGACCCTTTTTAAATCTTTCCCCTCTCACCCTAAACCTATGCCCTCTAGTTCTGGCAAAAGACTTTGTCTATCCCTATCCATGCCCCTCCATGATTTTATAAACCTCTCTTAAAGTCAACCCTCAGCCTCCGACGTTCCAGGGAAGACAACCCCAGCCTGTTCAGCCTCTCCCTGTAGCTCAAACCCTCCAACCCTGGCAACATCCTTGTCAATCTTTCTGAACCCTTTCAAGTTTTGCAACATCCTTCCGATAGACCAGAAGTGCACATAATACAGAGGAGCTTCGATTATCCAGAATTAGATGAACCAGCACGGTGGCTCAGTGGTTAGCGCTGCTACCTCACAGTACCAGGGACCCGGGTTTCATTCCTGCCTCAGGCGACAGACTGTGTGGAGTTTGCACATTCTCCCCGCGTCTGCGTGGGTTTCCTCCTAGTGCTCCGGTTCCGTCCCACAGTCCAAAGATGTGCAGGTCAGGGTGAATTGGCCGTGCTAAATTGCTCGTAGTGTTAGGTACATTAGTCAGAGGGAAATGGGTCTGGGTGGGTTACTCTTTGGAGGGTCAGTGTGGACTGGTTGGGCCTGTTTCCACACTAAGGGATCTGTTAGGACAGAAATTGTCCTCGTGTGTTCGTTTAGAGGAGAGACCACAGACACTCAATTAATAGGCACAAGCTGGCGTTTATTTCAGAACCGTGGCTGATTTCAGTGAAGTTCAAGCGTTCACTGGAGAAGGTGTACACATTCTGAAGTCTTTCCAAAAACCCCTGCTTGATATATTGTTCGCTAAGCTAACGCTACGTAATCACTCACACACGTGATCTCTCGCACACAAAGGCCTCCTGTGAACAGGCCTCGGCCTTGGCAGGTATCCACGAGACGGTCTGTCTCGTAAACAAGGTCTCTGAGTAAAGCCTGCCATTGTATTGGTCTGACCTTGGTAGTCCAGCTGCACAGGCAGTTTCGGTCAACAGTCCAAACAACAGCTCCGCAGCGCCCCCCGATTCCCCAAACAGTAACTACATCTCTACCCTCCCTAGGCCGATGATATATCCATCCCAACAGAGGTATGGGCTGTGTTCACCAGAAACGATGTGGAGGTGCCAGTATCGGACTGGAGTGGATAAAGTTAAAAATCACTCAAGACCAGATTATAGTCCAACAGGTTTATTTGGAATCACTAGCTTTCGGAGTGCCGCTCCTTCCACAGGTAGCTGTGGAGCAGGATCCTAAGACACAGATCTTATAGCAAAATTCACAGCGTCATGCAACTGATATCTTTTAGAGTGGGTTGCAGGTTTCGGTTCATTAATATGTAAATCCAAGAACAACATCTAAGTCATGTTCTTGATCACTTTGTTTTTAAAAATATAAAACCATAAGTGACATCTCAGGTCACACAATACATTAAAGTTGTGAGGTTCGAGTCTGTCAGTATCCCAATCTTTAGATTAGATTAGACTTACAGTGTGGAAACAGGCCCTTCGGCCCAACAAGTCCACACCGACCCGCCGAAGCGCAACCCACCCATACCCCTACATTTACCCCTTACCTAACACTACGGGCAATTTAGCATGGTCAATTCACCTAACCCGCACATCTTTGGACTGTGGGAGGAAACCGGAGCACCCGGAGGAAACCCACGCTGACACGGGGAGAACGTGCAAACTCCACACAGTCAGTCGCCTGAGTCGGGAATTGAACCCAGGTCTCCGGCGCTGTGAGGCAGCAGTGCTAACCACTGTGCCACCGTGCCGCCCACATCAGACTAGTTCTGTTTTTAAAGTAGGAATATATAAAATATTACATGGACTGACTTCCTATAGATTATGTGCTTTGTGAGCAAAATTGAAAGTATCTGCAAATATAATTTTGCCAATAAAAATTCACTCCATAGAGTTGTGTGTGTGTGATGTGAGTTTGTGTGTGAGAGTGCATGTAAGAGTGTGTGCATGCTTGGTAAAGTGTAAGTGTGATGGAGTATAAGTCTGTGAGTGTGAGAGAGCGTTAGGGTGTGCGTATATGAGAGAGGTACGAATAAAAGCAAGGAGTTGCATTTTGCTAAAATGAGGAAGGACAGGACTTGTATAGTTAAAACAGAGACATGGGAGAGTTCATGTACATAATGATGCAACCTGCAAAGAACTGGTAGACTGGATGGTTAAAAATGAGGTCTGCAGATGCTGGAGATCACAGCTGCAAATGTGTTGCTGGTCAAAGCACAGCAGGTTAGGCAGCATCTCAGGAATAGAGAATTCGACGTTTCGAGCATAAGCCCTTCATCAGGAGAAGGGCTTATGCTCGAAACGTCGAATTCTCTATTCCTGAGATGCTGCCTAACCTGCTGTGCTTTGATGATGAAGGGCTTATGCTCGAAACGTCGAATTCTCTATTCCTGAGATGCTGCCTAACCTGCTGTGCTTTGACCAGCAACACATTTGCAGCAGACTGGATGGTTAAGAAGGCATTTAGCACCATTGCCACCCAGACCCACCCCCTTCGTATTTCTCATAGCTAATCCACCCTACAGTGCATATCCTGAACAATAAGGGTAATTTAGCATAGCCAATCCAGCCCAACCTAATCTAAAAACTACCTTCTCAAGAATGTAATTTAAATGCAAAACATTTCTAAGAAAAATGTCCCTCTGACTCAACATTGGGACCCAGAGAGAATTCACACCTATTGTTAGAAAAGCTCTGCATTTGAATGACTTTCTTGAGAAGGTAATTAAAAACCAGTTCAGGAATTAACATGCCAAAGAGCAGAAACCCATTCTAAAAGATGGAAGATTTAATCTCATAGTTTAATATATCACATCTCCATGGACACTGGACTCCTTTGGCTATAAATTCCATGATCATGATCTCATTCTCCACAACCAACCTGATAAAAGAGCTGTGCTCCAAACGTTAGTGTTTCCAAATAAATCTGTTAGTTTATAACCTGGTGTTGTGAGATTTTTAACTTTGTCCATGGGAAACGTGTTGTGGGACTGGTAACAGTTGTTATTTTTGTGATTTGTTCCTCCTGAAATTTCTCCTCTGCGCAGACACGGGTGAACAGTCTGTTTTTGTGCTTTGAGCGAGATCAGGCTAGCAGCTTTTAAATCCTTATGTTCAGCAGCATAAGAAAACTGTAGGTCAGTAATCGTATTTCGAGAGTGGTACTTCCAGCTCTGGTAGTCCCATTGGGTCACCAGAGAGGGAGGGAGGGAGAGAAGCAAACCGAAAAGTTGTTTTGTTTGTTCTGTCAGTTGAGTTGGTTCTGCACTCAGATGAGACTGGATACTGATTTTAATGGATCAGAATTGAACACTACAATGGAACACCTTAAATTTCAAAAACGTTGAAAGGGCAAATCAAACTGTAACCTTGAAGAGATATGCTTCCATTTCTAACCTTGGGTGAGCCAAATGAGACAATTTTACTGATCACTCCATTTCAGAGTGCTGCTCTTTCATCAGGTGGTCGTGGACAATAAGATCATGATCACAGAATTTATAGCCAAAGGAGTCCACGGTCATGGAGATGTCCTTCATTGAACAATTTTAGATTTAATCTATTCATATTTTAGAACGGGCTTCTGTTCTTTGGTACGTTAATCCCAGCACTTGTTTTAAATTACCTTCAAGAATGTCATTTAAATGCAGAGCTTTTCGAACCACAATGTCAGTCTGACTCGATATTGGGACACAGACAGAATTCACACCCATTGTTAGAAAAGCTCTACATTTAAATGACATTCTGAAATGGCTGATCTTTAACATTGTTTCTGAATATATCAATGTAACTATTCTCATTGTTAAAGTCTGAAAGCATGTTCACTTTTTGGAAAGCGCTGCTGAAATCTTTCTGAAACTTGCATTGAAATGTGTGTAGTTAGGACACAGCCCAAGACAGGCTGTAAAGGATGAATGGCCTAATCCTAGTTTTGTGAAATTGATTCTGACTATGTAGAAATAAAGCACAAAAGCAAACCGTTCAGTCCAGGCAACCAAATATCCTAAATTAATCTAGTGACCCATTTGCCAGCATTTGGTCCATATCCCTCTGATTCTTTTCTATTCATGTCTCCAACCAGATGCATTTGTTTCTTCTTCAGCTAATTGAAGCTGGAGAAGCCTGAAATCTTTAAAGAATTTCCTGATTAAGAGTTTTTTTTTCAAGATTTGGCTCAGTGGTGGATTTTCTGAAGCTTTGCTATTGTAGTTTTCAATTTGCCAAAAAAACTTTCAGTTGTTGTTGTCCAAGGCAGAGTAGATATTCATTTAAGATATAATTGAGATGTATATATTCTTTACAATGTTTTTTCCATCATTACCAGTGATTGTCTATCATTTGGTACATTGAGCATCATCTTTTTGTGATTCAACAGATTTGATTTGAAGTGATTTGAAGTATCTGCAAGATACTTTTGTATTTTATCTAACTTTGCTTTGTGTTAAAGATTTCCTTTGTGACATTTTAATTAAAACATCTCAATGTATAATAATGAAACAGCTAATTTATTCTAAAATTATTTCAATGAATTGGTCGATTGCCAACTAATAGCTGCATAACTGTTGTAAATATTGACGCCCAGGAAAGATATTTCCTTTGTAAAGATTTTATAAAATGACTGTATTTTCATGAAATAAAATTTAGTGTTTTATTAAATGGTTGAAAGTAACTTTGCACTTAATTGCTCCATTTGGGATTAAACATAGATTATTTTTATCGAAATCATATTCACAATTTATGGTGAGTGTATTAACAAACAAATGTTGCCATTTGCCATTGAATTGCCTTAAACACAATTTGAATAAGGGAGACATTGTGAATATTTATTGCGCATTTCTGAAATTCTCTGCCCTGCCATTGTAGTTGGTTAAACAAGATATTTATTCCTCCTCATAACTTTGAATTTCTTTTGATATTTCATTTGCTATTACTTTTGCCCAAATAACTTCAAATGCCAAAACTTATAAATAGGGCAACGTCTCTTCGAAATGTAGATTCATTTAGATATTACTGGGTCATTTTGCATATTAAGATATCCCTTTGAATGTGCCTCCATCCTTTTGAAATGTAATCTTGTCCATTTCAATCTATTTGCAGAAATAGCCCGTTAAATGTCCATGTCCCTTTAAAATGCAGATTTCCCGCTTCAGGGAGCAGCAGTTGTAGCGCGAGGTGGCTGTTGCTTGGTGACGGTGAGGCTTCCCCGGCCCCGCCCATCCCCCCGTGCAGACGTCACGTGGGGGCGAAGGCGGTTGGGAGGAGAAGTCGCTCGAGCGGGGAAGCGGCGGCCGTTAGGAAAATGGCGCCGTGCGGCCCGGGGCAGACCCCCGTCACTGGTCACCGCCGCCTTCCTGGTGCAGCTGCTGTGTCACGGCCACACCGGCCGGCTGTACAGCAGGCAGGAGCCGGTGACCATTCTGGAGGCGGATGTTCCTCAGTCATTGAAGGGACAGGACCTGTTGAGAATGGTTAGTGAAGTGTGTGGTAACTAAACCTTATTAACATGGAGATAGTTTGTAATTTGTCAAAGTATACATTTTATTATTTAGAGTGGGAGAGATGTACAGCACAGAAACAGACCCTTCGGTCCAACCCGTCCATGCCAACCAGATATCCTAAATTAATCCAGTCCCACTTGCCAGCACTTGGCTCATATCCCTCTAAACCTTCCTATACATATACCCATCCAGATACCTTTTAAATGCTTTAATTGTAGCAGCCTCCACCACTTCCTCTGGCAGCTCATTCCATACACGCACCACCCTCTGCATGGAAAAGTTCCCCCTTAGGTATATTTTATATCTTTCTGCTCTCACCCTGAACCTAGGCCTTCTCATGCAGACCTTCACTCCCTACACTAGGGAAAAGACATAAGAAAGTTGAGCAGCCATACAAGATGCAAAAGCCACAAAATATCGAGCCAGATGGGGAAAAAAGTTGTGGTTTTACCTTTTTTTTCCTCCTATTGGTATTTGGACACTTCAAAATCAGTCAATAATACCAGCATTGCCACTGAGCATATTGCATACGTTCCTCAAGCATTGCACATGTTCCTTGCTTTGGGTGTCACCCTTGTTCAGGACTGGGGGTAGGTGTTGGGAGAGCTGCAGAACAAGGGTGTGCTGGGAGCAGGGTGGTGAATTGGGGATAGGTGGAGAATGGCAGAGGGTACAAACTGGTTGGTCACTGGGAGGAAGGAATCTGGTTGGTGGCAGGGAGGGGTAGAGGTGGGGAAGGGGAAGAACCTGAGAAGGGATTCGAGGAGTGGGGAAGGAGGTTATTTGAAAGTGGAGAACTCAGTGTTGAGTCCTCCAGGCTGTAGGCTTCCCAGGTGGAAGATGTTGTGGTGTTCCTCCAATTTGTGGTTTGGTTTGTTGTGGCAATGGAGGTGGCCGAACATGGTCATGTCAGAAAGGGAGTGGGAAGGGGAATTAAAATGGGTGGTGATTGGGAGGTCCGGTCGGCCTCTGCAGACCCAGCTGTGATGCTCGGCGAACCGTTAACCACGTTTACCCTCTGTCTCCCGAAGACCACAATTGGCAAACATGGCAAATATAGTACCCCAATGTGAAGTTAGAGCCTTTGTGGTGTTTAAAAAAAAGCAAAAAGAGATGCATTGTTTAAATGGTGACATTGCAATATGGAGAAAGTGAAGACAGCAAATGCTGGAGATCAGAGTCAAAGTGTGGTGCTGGAAATGCTCAGCCAACATTCGATGAGCAGGAGAGTTGACGTTTTGGGCACGGGCCCTTCATCAGGAATGACATGTGGATGTACAAAGGGGCCTCAGCGTCCTTCTACACTAGTCACTGCCTGTTGTCAGGTGCAGCAAGCGGTATATTAGCAAGTGGAATTGAGTTCAGAAGTAGGGATGCCTGCCTGCAGTTAGGGGATCTTTGAATATATTCAAGGTTGAGTTCATCTGATTTTGGAACTACAAAGAGGAGGATGTTTATGGGGGAAGGTGAGAAAATGGCTTTTAAGACCAGTACAGAACAGTTACAGAGGTCATACAGCATAGAAACAGACCCTTCAGTCCAACTAATCCATGCTGACCATCTTCTCAAACTGAACTAGTCATACCTGCCTGTGTTTGGCCCATATCCCTCTGAACCTTTCCTATTCACGTACTTATCCAAATGTCGTTTAAATGTTGTTATTGTACCTGCATCCACCACTGTCGGGATGTTCATTCCACACACAAACCACTCTTTTTTTTAAAAAAAATGCTGCCCCTCAAGTTTTTTTAAAATCTTTCTCCTCTCACCTTCAAAGTTTGCTCTCTAATCTTAAAATCCCCACCATTCACCTTATCTACCCCCTTCATGATTTTATAAATCTCTACGGTTACCTCTCAACCTCCTGTGCTGCAGTGAGAAAAGTCCTAGCCTATCCACCTAGATGTAGGTAGATTAATATCCAGTTATGTACGGGACTTTGGTGGAAAGTGGGAATTCATTTCCACTGTAGGGATGAAACCCTACCCTATTCAAACATTTCTCCTGGTGGATGAGACCAGGCCACATAATTTGGAGGATTGGATTTCGGACAGAGATGAGGAGGAACTATTTTTCCTGGATAGTAGTCAATCTATGGAATTCTCTGCCCAAGAAAGCAGTAGAGATCGCCTCATTAAGTATATTGAAGACACAGTTGGTTAGGTTTTTGCATGGTAGGTTAATTAAGGATAGTTGGGATAATGCAGGGAGGAGGAGCTGAGATGATAGATTGTTTTACCCATTATCTTAATGAATGGCGGAGCAGGCTGGATGGGCCAAATGGCCTACTCCTGCTTCTATTACTATGAAACTATAACCCTGCATTTCCCATGGCTAACCCACCTCACCTGCACATCCCTGGACATGGGCAATTTAGCCTGGTCAATCCAAATCAAGGCTGGTGAGCAATGTAGTGCTATGGGAAATTAACATCAGAGAATGATAGAAAGGGACAAGGAGAGTAAATATACCAGCAATCAAAACTGGATTCTGAAGATCACAAAAGTGGAAACAAAAAGTGGTGTGTCTGCATGTGTGCTGCACTGTAACAAAAGTAAATGAATTGTCTGCACACATTGAAGAGAATAATTATGATCTGAGACTCCTTACAGAAACATGGCTTCAGGATGAAAAGAATTGGATCCTGAATATCGAAGGGGTAGTCAAATGGGAAGCTAGGTAAAGGTAGAGGGTTGCCAATGCTAATCAAAGCACTGACCACAGGGTAGTCTGGTGTTCGCTCTGATTCCAGGTTCTCATTTCTCTGTCCTCTGATCTCTGTTCCCACAGAATAAGATGTCAGTCTGTTCTCAGCTCTACTGGATTTCTGCTGAAGCTTTGATCCCCACCCCCTCTTTTTACACCTTCTGGAACAATACAATATTCAATCAGTCAATCAAAGCCCAATGCGCACAATCTCCCAGTCTCTCAACCAACCAGGTACAAAAGTGTAGTCCTAGCAGGGAATCAAACAAGAAAAATGAAACAACATGAGAAATAAATAGGTGCTAGTGCTTAATGTCTGTTCATTAGGAAGCAAACCAGAAATAGGGCTCTCCCAGGATTCTGATTGTGCCCAACTTGAGGATTCTTTCTCCCTTACATCTAATTGTTAGTACCCAGCTATGATTTACAATATTTACACCAGAAATGAAGTATCTTATGAAATAGAGGTGGACACGTACAGCACAGAAGTAGACTTCCTCTCTCTCACGCGTGTATACACACAAGTCCATGGGGGTGAATTTTTATTTGTAGATACATTCTATTTTGCTTCAAAATGTACAATCTGCAGACAGTCAATACATATAATATTTTGTAAATTTGACTTTGGAAATAGAACAAGTTTGATTCAAAGTTTGGACTCTGATCTCACACATTTAATGCATTGTCTGAGCTGCGATGTCATCTTTTGTTATAAAACCTTAAATTATGTTGAGAAGTGCCTTCCAGGAAGTTGGAGATTTACATATTAATGAAGCCTGCAACCCATTTGAATAGATGAGACTTAACAATCCAGGTTAGTTCAAAACATCATTTCAGTGGCAGGACACTGCAATGTTTTTCCACAAATTCTGTCCCTTATGATCTTATTCTTCACAACCACCTGATGAAAGAGTTTCATACCGAAAGCCAGTGCTTCCAAATAACTTGATGTTATGTGATTTTTAACTTTGTCCAGGTTAGGGTGGATTGGCCATGCTCAAATTACCCATAGTGCCCAGGGATGTCCAGGTTAGGTGCATTAGTCAGGGTGAATGTAGAGAAATGGGGGTAGGGGAGTTACTTTCTGGAGGGTCGGGTAGACTCGTTGGGTCCAGTAACCTGCTTCCACACTGTGGGGATTCTCTGAAGAGAAGAGATTTCTGCAAACTATGCAGGGCAGCACAGGTGTCTCCATGGGTGCTTGCTTGGTGAAGTGAGTGTTATGGAGTATCAGTCTGTGCGAGGGTGAGTATTGGGCATGTGTGTGTGTCAGAGAGTATGTGCATAAGAGAGGTGTGGATAAAAGCCAGGGGTTGCATTTTGCTCAAACAAGGAAGGGCAAGAGGGTCTGCAGAGGCTGACCAGATGTCCCAGTCACCATTCATTTCTTTCAACCTCTAGCACTAAGTTTCCAATGTTGTGTATCAGAAGGAGCAGAAAATGAATAGCTAGTATCGTTAGAAACTGTTGAATTTTTCATCTCTGCAGCTGCTGCATTATTTCATCAGCATTGTAAAGTTTACTGGCAGCAGTGCAAGGTGTGGGCTGTATTCACGAGAAAAAGAGTTAAAAACCATACAACAGCAGTTTATAGTCCAACAGGTTTATTTGGAAGGACTAGCTTTTGGAGTACTGCTCTTTCATATGGTAGCTGTGGAGCAGGATCATAGGACAGAATTTGTAGCAAAAGATTACAGTGTCATGCAACTGAAATGGTATATTGAACAATCTAGATTGCTGTTACATCTTTCACCTTTTAGAATGGGTTGCAGGTTTAGGTTCATTAATATGTAAATCCCAGAACTATTTTTAAGTCACATTCTCGACATAACTTAAGGTGACATTTCGGCTCAGACAATGTATTAAAGTTGAGGTCGGAAACCATCTGTATGCCAATCTCAAGTCAGACTGGTTCTATTTCCAAAGTAGGAATTTACAAAATATTGCGTGGATTGACTGCCTGCAGACTTTGTGCATTTTTAAGCAAAATTGAACGTATCAGCAAATATAATTCTGCAAGGTAGAATGGTGGTGGAGGGTTGCTTTTCAGACTAGAGGCCTGTGACCAGTGGTGTGCCACAAGGATCAATGCTGGATCTACTACTTTCATCATTTATATAAATGATTTGCATGTGAACATAGGAGGTATTAGTTAGCAAGTTTGCAGATGACACCAAAATTGGAGATGTAACAGACAGCTAATAAGTATAACAGGATCTTGAACAGATGGGCCAATGGGCTGAGGATAGGCAGATGGAGTTTATTTTGGATAAATGCAAGGTGCTGGATTTTGGAAAAGCAGGACTTAGACACTTAACGGTAAGGTCCGAGGGAGTGTTGCTGAACAAAGAGACCTTTGAGTGCAGATTCATAATTCATTGAAAGTGGAGTCGCAGGTAGATAGAATAGTGAAGGTGGCATTTGGTATGCTTTCCTTTTTTTGGTCAGAGCATTGAGCATTGCTTAGGCCACTGTTGAAATATTGCATGCAATTCTGGTCTCCTTCCTATCCCAAGGATGTTGTGAAACTTGTAAATCTTTTCTGAACCCTTTCAAGGATGTTGCCAGAGTTGCAGGGGTTGAGCTATTGGGAGAGGCTGAATAGGCTGGGACTGTTTTCCTTGGAGGGTCAGAGGCTGAGAGGTGACCTTATTGAGGTTTATAAAATTATGAGGGGCATTGATAGGGTAAATAGACAAAGTATCTTCCTTGGAGTGGGGGAGTCCAGAACTATAGGGCATAGGTGTATGATGAGAGGGGAAAAATATAAAACGGACCTAAGGAGCAACGTTTTTCACACAGGGTGGTGTGTGTATGGAATGAGCTGCTGGAGGAAGTGGTTGAGGCTGGTATAATTACACCATTTAAAAGGCATCTGGATGGGTTTATGAATAGGAACGGTTTAGAGGGATATGGGCCAAGTGCTGGCAAATGGGACCAGATTAGATTAGGATATCTAGTTGGCATGGACAAGTTGGACCGAAGGGTCTGTTTCCATGCTGTACATCTCTATGACTCTGACTCTAAATGCAAATTCACCCCATAGACTTGTGTATATATGTGTGTGTGTGTGTGTGTGTGTATGCGTGCGTGCGTGCGTGCACATAAGAGTGCATATTTGTGTATGTGCATGTGTGGTAAAGTGAGTGTGTGATGGAAGTATAAGCCTGTGAGAGGGTGAGGGTGTCAGGGAGGGGGTGAATGTGTGTGTCTGAGAGGGGTATGGATAAAAGCAAGGGGTTACATCTTGGTAAAACCAACAAAACTTGTACAAGTAATGGGGCCCTGGGTCTTGTTGTAGAACAGAGAGACCTGGGGGGGGGGGTCAGTACGTAGTTCTTTGAAAGTTACATCACTGGTAGACAGGGTGGTTAAGAAGGCGCTTAGCACATTTGCTTTCATTGTTCACATCATTGAGTAACGGAGTTAGGAAGTCATGAAGTTATCCAGGATGTTGCTTTTAGAGTATTGACTAAAGTCTTGGTCACCCCGTCATAGGAAGGATACTATTGGAGAGGATTTGGAAAAGATTTACCAGAATGTTGCCAAGGCTGGAGGGGTTGAGTTATAAGGAGAGGCTGGGATTTTGTTTTTTAACTGGAGCAAAGGAGTCGAGGGTTGAGCTTATATAGATTTATAAATTCAAAAGGGGTGTAGGTAAGGTGAATTGCAAAGATCTCTTTCTTAGCGTGGGAGTGATCAAAACTAGGGGGTGTATTTTTTTTTTAAGGTGAGAGAAGAGAGATTTAAAAGGAACCCGAGTGCAACCTTTTTAGAGAGGATGGTTTGTGAGTGAATGAGCTTCCAAAGGAAGTAGTAGGTGCAGGTACAGTTACTGCACGTAAAAGACATTTGGATAGGTACATTAATGAAAAGGTTTAAGTAGATATGGGCCAAAAGGAGGCAATTTAGTTTGGGAATTCTCATCAATGTGGATGAGTTGGACTGAAGGGTCTGTTTCTGTGCTGTATGACTCTATGACACAAAGAACCAGAAGTGATCTTCTTGAAACCAGCAAAATTCAGAAAGGGGCTTGACAGGGTAGATGCAGATAAAATGCTCCTTTGGTGGTGTCATAGAATCCGTACAGTGTGGGAGCAGACCATTTGGCCCATTTAGTCCATGCTGACACTCCGAAGAGCATCCCACACCCCCACCCTCCTCCATGCATTTTCCATGGCAAATCCATCCTACACATCCCTCTACACTGTGGGACAATTTGGTATAGCCAATCCCCCTAATCCGCACATACCTGGACACTTTTGGTAATTTATCATGTCCAATCCAACCCAGGAGCTTGCTTAAAATGATTCAAGTGTGTCAACAGCAATCATTTCAAGGGTTGTTGGTTTCCTTGGATGTAGAGAAGGGATTTGACTGGGTGGAGTGGCCATTTCCTTTTTTTTAATACCCTGGAGTGGTTTAGTCGAGGTGAAATTTTTCTAGATGGGTAACAGTCCTTTACAGTGGTCCTTTATCAGCGATTCTCACCAATGGTGTAAGGTCCAGTAATTTTAGCATGGTCCTGCCACAAGCCTCTTATGTATTGGAGAGCTATGGCAGGAGTACTAGAGAGGATCTTGGGGACCAGAGGTAAGGTTGACTTGGTCTCTCTCCTCCTGGGGTTGACAAACCTATCTTCCCGAGATGTGCATGGGTGAAAGTTTTTAATATCCTCACTTTTTGTGCAAGGAAGAATATTCTGATGTGCTGGGTGTCTGCGAAACCCCCTCCCCTGGTGTCTGTCAGGGTGGCACAAGTTAATTATGGAACACATTGCTTTGGACATTCTCACAAATATGGTGCACCAAAAAACAGAATTTTTAAAAGACATGGCAGTCCTTTTTGAATTACCTGGAAGCAGATTTGTCTGCCATTTTAATTAAGGCCTTTGTGTAGCCGTGTCGGTTTGGTATACTGAACTCTATGCCCTGACAGGAAGAATTTCAAACAAGTGTTCGGGTAATAATTGATGTTCTTGAAGATTGAAAGCTAAGGTCTTATTACACTGAGCATATTATTTATTGATCTGTAGTGAGTATAATTTTGATATGTTTTGTGGAGTAGTATAGTAGTTGGTTTACTGTTGTTATTGTTGTTAGAATGTTATTTTCCTATTTTATAGCTTTATAATTTTGAAAAAGGTTGCAATAAAAGTATTTTTAAAATGTCTAATGCTTTGTGCCTGTGACATTGTTCTCAGTCATGGACAGATTCCCTATCACCACCAAGCCCCATGAATCAATATCTAATTAAGGAAACTACAAACATCCAGATAAGTAGAGAAACAGCAGCTGTATTTAAGAGGCAGAAGATGAGGTGTTCTTCTGCCAGGCGTCAGGTGGTTAGAGTTTGGTGGTGGAGGAGAGAGAGTTAAAGTGATTGGCCACAGAACAGTGGAGTCATTTAGTTTCAGCATCCCAGAGCTGGTCTCTAAAATGTTCTGCAAGTTGGCCTCCATTCTCCACAATGTAGAGGAGACCAGGTAGAGAACTGGGCACATAAATGAATCTTAGAAATAAGTTGTATAAATCTTAATCTGCCAGAGTTATTTTCTGAAAAAGTTTCATTAAATTGGGTAACTGCATGAAACAGTTTGTTGGTCAGACTTGAATCATCACCCTCAGATGAGAGAATGCCATTGATAGCAGTGAACAGCTCTTTTTGTTAAAAAGCACAAGTTGTTGATTTATTTCCACAACTTACTGGTATTCACACCTGCACAGTCAATGTCAAACTCTGACATCAGAAATGAAATATCATTAATTTTGTCTTACAATAATACAACAAACAAATTAATAGCACACAGTGGATAGAAAGTCTGATTAATGTGAAATAAAATTTGATCAAAAGAATGTAAAATTGAGATGAGAGATAACAAATGGGGGAAGGGCAGAAGGTAAGAAATGCAGCATCATAGAAGGTGTTCCTCCAGGGAGTGTATTTTACCAACTACAACTGCTCAATATAAACAAACACTCTGACATGATCCTCCGGTTTTAATGTAAACCATACCCCCATACAGTAGGTACCATTTAAATAAGTTAATAGATACAAGCCTTGAGTAAATCCAGCCTCCAGCCGGACCCCCCGCTTCTTGGAGCTCGGACCTTCCTCCAGCTCCGGGGGGTTGTTGAGCTCCTGGGCTCCGGCCGCCGCCGAAGAAGCCGCGGGCGCCGGCTCTCTCTCCTCCACCGCCGACAGTTTTAATTTGTTTTCCCGTTCACCCGGTAACCGTCACCTCTTGTTTGAAAAGTTCCGACTTTAATGTGAAATGTATTTTAAAGGTATTTTCTGAGGTAAACGATGCCTGTCTGCCCCCCTCCCTCCGTCAGAAACCGCAGCCTCGCGCCGCCATCTTTGTTTCTCTTCTCCTTTCCGTCTCCTTCAGTGACGCGCGTCATCCGCGCCTCCTCCAATCAGAGCGCACGTTACTCCATCTGACCAATAGCGGCCGCGTTTGCGTCTCGTGTTGTCCCACCCTCTGCAATCTCTCTCTCCGATTGGTCGGTACTGACCACAAGCTTTGGGATTGGTGGGGAATGTCACAAGCGGCTCAGTGTATCCGCCCTTTTCATTCATTCAACAGCAGCTGACCCAATTTACTGCAACGGGCTCTGGGGCTATAGCGGTAGTGTCACATATTCAGGGGCAAGATGTGATTTTTAACGATTTGAACTATGGCACCTCCACATCCATTCATTCAACCGAAGAGGACTCAATTCAGTGTAATGGGCTCTGAGGGTATAATATTTGTATCCCATGTTGAGAAGAAACCTCTCCCCATTCATTCAATAAAAGAGGACCTATTTGCTGCAGAGGGTTTTATTTTATGATGCAGTGGTAGTGTCCCAATCTTCGAGCCCTGAAATCCCACTGCTATGAGGATGCGTGGTAACACATTTTTTAGTCATAAGTCACATGACACCAGGTTCTAGTCCAGCAGGTTTGTTTGGAAGATCTTACAGAAATATATTAAATTCTGAAAGAAATACAAATAGGATGTTGCACTGGAAGGTGAGACTATGATAAGACCGCGTGGCCTCAAGATTAGAGGAAGCAGGTTTAAAACTGAACTGAAAAGAAACTTCTTCACCCAGAGGGTTGTTAATATATGGAATTCCTTGCCCAGGGAAGTATTTGACATTACTTCAGCAATCACTAGAAGCAGTAGATATTTTTTTCAAAAACGTAAAAGAATTAAGGGATCAGGTGAAAACGCAGGTCAGTGGAGTATACTCCACGAAAAGATGATTCATGATTTTATTGAGTGGTGAAGCAGACTCGAAGGGCCAGAAGGCCGACTCTTGCTCCTAGTTCTATGTTGAAATCACAAGCTTTTGGAGTGTAGTCACTTCAGCAGATGAAGTCATGAAAAAACAAGTGCAGGGAAGAGAATTTAGATAAATGAAAGACAGAGCAGCTCAATGGTCAATTATTTACTCCCATTCCTATTTATGATGATCTTACTACACAGCAAGTTGTGTGTTTTCCAAACATGAATTTTATTTCCATTGTTTAAAAATAAATATTTAAGATGAACAGTTTGTTTTTCCTCACTTGGACATGTTGTGACCCACAATTTATATAGCACTGTCGATATCATAGGAACAATTCATAAATTAGATTTGTCATTGAGTCACTCAAGTAGATACTAGAAAGGAGAAAAAAATCCCAACATGTGCAGGATGCTGACGAAAAGTCAGCAACCTGAAATGGTAACAGGAGCAAGTGAACAGGAAACTCATCCTCTGACGTCCACTACAGTACCTTGTACTATTCTTCACTGAACACTGCAATTGCTTTCCTTTTCAGTTTAATGATCCACCTCTATTTTGAATACCGTAATTGAATCTGACTCCAACACACTCTCTGGCAGACAGTTCCAGAGATCAAAGTATTTTCAATCATGAATGAAGTAAGTTTTGGATCCGTCCCAAAGACAATTCCGATGGACTTTTGCTTCCAAACATTTACACTAAGTTCTTGTTATGAACACATTTATAACTTAGTAGGTTTATTCAAATTTTATCACATATTGGGATAGCACACTGCTATGCATTGCTACCTCACAGCATAAGGGACCCAAGTTCAATTCCAGCCTCAGGTAACTGTCTGTGTGGAGTTTGCATGTTTTCCCTGTCTGCACAGGTTTCCTTCCACAGTCCAAAGAGGGGCTTCGGTACATCTGTGTGGACCTCCTCCAGTTAACTGAGGGCAATGAGGCACTGTGAGGATCAGTAGATCAGACAATCAGTCAGCAAGTTCTCTCCGGGAGACTTGTCTCAAGAAAGGCAGCGGTTTCTTATCTCATCCATTCTCCTACCCTCCACAAACTCCACACAGACAGTTGCCCCAAGGGTGGAATTGATCCTTGGTTCCTGGTGCCATGAGGCAGCAGTGCTAATCACTGAGTCACCATGCCACCCCTGAGTCACCATGGGGTTGCAGTCCAACCGAAAACAAATACAGTGCACCAACTCTCCCACTGCACCCACTGTCAGGAGAATCTGTCCTGGGGGGGACTCACAGCAGTGTCAGTGGAGGAATCCGCTTGTTGTGAGCGCTGGTGCCCCCACTGGTGCTTCCGCAAGTTGCGGGAAAACGTAAACCTCTTCCCGCACTCAGGGCAGCTGAAGGGCCTCTCCCCGGTGTGGACTCACTGGTGCTTCAGCAGAGCGGAGGAATCGCTGAAGGCCTTCCTGCACTCGGGACAGCTGAATGGCCTCTCCCCTGTGTGGACCCGCTGGTGGGTCAGTAGTGTGGAGGAGCGGGTAAAGCCCTTCCCGCACTCTGGGCAGGAGAACGGCTTCTCTCCGGTGTGAATGCGCTGGTGCCTAAGCAGGGCAGAGGAATTGCTGAAGGCCTTCCCGCACTCGGGGCAGCTGAATGGCCTCGCCCCTGTGTGGACCTGCCGGTGGGCCACGAGGTTAGAGGAAACAGCAAAACCCTTCCCGCACTCGGGGCAGGAGAACGGTCTCTCGCGGGTGTGGATCCGCTGGTGGGTCAGCAGGTTGGAGGGCTGGGTAAAGCACTTTCCGCACTGAAGGCAGGAGTACGGCCTCTCCCCAGTGTGGACTCGCTGGTGCCTCAGCAGGTGGGAAGACCTACTGAAGGCCATCCTGCACTCAGAGCAGCTAAAGGGCTTCTCACCCGTGTGGACCCGCAGATGGGTCGGAAGAGCGGGTGAAGCCCGTCCTGCACTCAGGGCACAAGAACGGCCTTTTCCCGATGTGGACCCACTGGTGCCTCAGCAGGGTAGAGGAATCACTGAAGGTCTTCCCGCACTCAGGGCAGCTGAATGGCCTCTCCCCTCTGTGGACCCATTGGTGCTTCAGCAGGTCCGAGGATTTGCTGAAGGCCTTCCCACACTCCGAGCAGGGGAAGGGCCTTTCCCCAGCGTGGACGCGCTGGTGGGCCACCAGGTGGGAGGAGTAGGTGAAGCCCTTCCCACACTCAGGGCAGGAGAATGGCTTCTCCCCAGTGTGGACTCGGCCGTGGTCCAGCAGGTGGGAGGAGCAGGTAAAGCCTTTCCCGCACTCGGGGCAGGAGAATGGCCTCTCCCCGGTGTGACTTCGCCGATGAATCTCCAGGACAGATGGGGCATGGAAGCCTGTCCCGCAGTCGCAACACTTCCACGGTTTCTCCACAGTGTGGGATTCCTCTGGTTTCACCATGGCCGCAGCTACAGACCCGTGTACGGCCCCTGCCCACAGTAAATTCCTCTTTCCTGGCTGTATAACTGTTTCAGGCTTTACACACAGTGTGCTGTAACAGTACAGACTCTCATTCAGTCCCGCTGATGCTGAAAATGGTCTGAAACAGGAACCAAAATGTTTTGCTCCTTCTCACAGAATCATAGTTGAAAATCGTGGAGGTCCCGATGGATTGAGTGACTGTCAGACATTGATGTGAAAGTGGGGACTGCAGACGCTGGAGAGGAGTTGAAAAGTGCGGTGCTGGAACAGCACAGCAGGTCAGGCAGCATCCAAACAGCAGGAGAATCGACAATTCAGGCATAGGCCCTTCATCTGTTGATTTTTAAACTTCAGTCTTCAGATCTTCAAATACTCTGGAAAAAGAGATTACAAAAGTCATCACGCTCAGGCCAGGGTAGAAATTCAGAACAAGCTCCTCCACTTTCTGCAGAACATTTTTTTCTTTTGCTGTTCCACAAAATTGAAAGCATCCCACTCTCTCTCCTCCTACTCCATTCTCACTCCGCTCAAATTAATTCTCCTGAAGTTGCTGATTCAGGATCTTACAGGGACAGAAAAAGCAAAAACGTCAGGACTGACATCCGAGAATTTTGGATAACACCACGTGAAAGTTAATATCTTTCAGGATATTGTTGAGAGTGAGCAATCTGATTTTGGGAAGCAAAAGAAGTGTAAATTCAGGTTGAACCTGCAATACAGCTTCTTGATAAAAAAAAAACAGACATGAATTGGTTATCGTCCCTGTGGTGGGTGGTGGGGGGGTGGTGGTATGTGGTGGGTGGAATGAGACATCAAGACATTGACACAGACAACCCGAGGGAAACTAAACATACGGACATGGCAAATGTTCGTGGCAAGCCAGAGTCAGATTTACAGCACAGAACAGCCCCTTCGGGCCATCCAGATATCCTGGCCTAATCTAGTCCCATTTGCCAGCACTTACCCGTATCCCTCTAAACCTTTCCTATTCATATACCTATCCAGATGCCTTTTAAATGTCATAGCTGTATCAACATCCACCACTTCCTCTGGCAGCTCATTCCTTCCACACACCACTCTCTGCATGAAAAGGTTACTCCTTAAGACCCTTTCAAATCTTGCCCTCCTCCACTCTAAACCTTTTGCCCTTTGGTTCTGGACTCTCTCACCCAGGGAAATGTCCTTGTCTATTTACCCTATCCATGCCTCTCATGATTTTATTAATGACTCTCAGTCACCCCTCAGCCTCTGGTGCACAAGGAAATACAGCCCAGCCCATTCACCTCAAACCCTGACAACATCGTTTTAAATGTGTTCTGAACCCTTTGAAGTTTCACAACATCATTCTGATAGGAGCGAGACCAGAATTACACACAATATTCCAAGTGGTCTACCCAATGTCCTATCAGCCACAACATAGTGGGCAGCACGGTGGCACAGTGGTTAGCACTGCTGCCTCACAGCGCCTGTAGACCCGGGTTCAATTCCCGACTCAGGCGACTGACTGTGTGGAGTTTGCACATTCTCCCCGTGTCTGCGTGGGTTTCCTCCGGGTGCTCCGGTTTCCTCCCACAGTCCAAAGATGTGCGGGTCAGGTGAATTGGACAAGCTAAATTGCCCGTAGTGTTAGGTAAGGGGTAAATGTATGGGTGGGTTGCGCTTCGGCGGGTCGGTGTGGACTTGTTGGGCCGAAGGGCCTGTTTCCACACTGTAAGTCTAAGTCTAATCTAAAAATAACTTCCCAACTCTTATCCTCAGTCAGAGGATTGGGAAAGTTTTCAAAACCCACAAAAAGACAACCAGGAAAGAATGCAGGGACAAACCAAATTTGAGGGTCAGCTTGGAAGCATCAATGAGAAAATGGCGCACTGGGTTTATTGTTACCCGTTCTTCTTGAGTACGTATACGTATTTCTCTTCTGCCCATCGCAGTTCCTCTGTGCTGCAATGTGTGGTGCCTTGTTGAATTAATCTCCTGATGCAGCTTCGTTTGTGGGTGTTGGGATGATTGCTTCTGTAGTTAAGTATTTGATCTGTGTGTATTGTTTCCTGTAGACGCTAGTTTGAAGTTCCCCTTAACTGTTCGCTCTACTGTGACATCTAGGAATGGCACTTTGTTGTTCTCCTCTTCAAACCAGGAGCTCCCCTCAGGCCCACAGTCTCACTACCTGGAACACCACTATACAGACTAGTCAAAGGACTCCAGTGAAGACTAAAAAATTGAGTAGAAGATTCACGCCACTCCATTCACTCCACCCAAGAATTCCTGAACACCAAACACCAAAGGTAGAAGAGGATGAAATAATGCTGTCCTTTGACATACAGCCCTGTTCATATTGTTAGGACAGAAATTTGTCCTTGCGTGTTCATTTAGAGGAGAGACCACAGACTCTCAATTAGTTGGCACAAGCAGGTTGTTTATTTCGCAGAATCGTAGCTGATTACAGTGAAATACATGCTTTCACTGGAGAAGGTGCACATTCTGTTTTTCCCCCAGAAATCCACACTTGATATATTTTTTGCTAAGCTACGTAACTACTCGCACACGTGATCTCTCGCACACAAAGCGTCTCCTGTGACAGAGCTCATTCGGCCTTGGCAAATATCCACGAGACGGTTCCAGTCTGGTAAACAACAGCTCAGCCACCTGTTATGGCCTTGGCAGCTACGCTGAGAAGAGCCTGCCATTGTGCTGCCTGACCTTGGTAGCTGTCTACGAGACAGTTTCAGTCTCGTAAACAGCAGTCCAGCTGCACAGGCAGTTTCGGTCAGCAGTCCAAACAACTGCTCCGCAGCGCCCCCCGATTCCCCAAGCAGTAACTACAACTCTACCCTCCCTAGGCCTATTAGATATACATCCCAACATTCCCTCCCTTGGCCTCTACTGAGGCCACATCAACCCATACCGCTACAAACGCAATGTCGCACGGCAACCGGGGCCGGGTGTGTCGGTGGACGCCCCCCAAACGTCCCTTTGGCTTCTCCGAACACGTTATCTCAACCAGGCCGACCGGTTCTAGGGACACATTAGTTCAGGGTGAAGGGGTCCCTAAGCAGCATACCGCTACAAAACAAGCAACAAGCGAAAATTAACAATTAGTAGGCAATTCTAGGTTATTTCTTTTAAAGAAAACAACTAAAAAAAAGCTATCTCAAAACTAACAAAACGATAAAAAACACAGTGAAACTGAGCATGATAACAAAAGGAAGAGAACCAGGGAAAACACAAAGTGGATGAGTTAGGATGCCTGCAGAATCTTCATTCTGTTTTCCAAAGAACATCTAATTGTACAACGACTCATTAAAATCGGTCATATTATATCATGACATCCTAAAATAATTTTAAACTACTGAAATCGTGTCAAATCTTTTGTAATAGGATTCAATGAGCTCTCCTTCCTTCCCAAAGGATTGTTGTTAAGTCGGTTCTGGAAGCTGCCACAAAACTGGCATTTTCATCTGTCCAAAATACTGTGAATACAATGTACTGAGTGCACGATTTTCCTTCTATCAAGCTGCTTTGCCAGCCAGAAACTTAATCAGATTCCCGACACGGATGCAAAGGCCAGGGATCTGCTAAAGCCACATGACCACAGGCCACTATTCTGAAGGCCAATGCACGACTGTGCCTGTCTTAGGTTGTTCCTCGCTCGAGGAATCTTACCCATTACTGGCTAACCAGTCTTCTTCACTGACCAACAAAAACCCACATCCATTTCACAGACGTTAAGGATGGACACGGGCAGTGGCAACTGGCTTATTACTGTGATCAGTGGCTTTCGAGACCAATCGAAGCCATTTAGGAATACCAGATGATGGCTAGGAATCTCTTGGGTGAACAATAGTTTCTTGAGTCTTGAGGCATATAGCAATTCACAATCTCTAACTGCAGCATAAAAGCACAAATTTATCTGTTGCAAATTTAAACGGGAAAAATATACAACTAGGGGGTCCTTGGACCACAGCCCTCACATTCTGAGGCCCTAAAGGAGAAGGATTAGAAATGAGTGACACAGTTATAAAGCAAAATCATATATTGTCCCGTGTTTCTCTCTCAGGCATAGCTCCTCCATTCCCTCTGGTTTCGATCCTGTAATCTTTCCTTGGGGTGCCCCCATCACAGGCTCCACCAGCACCGCTGCCTGGTATGCGGGTGGGGGTCATCCTTTCCCGTCAGGGCACGGTCAATCGGTCGTGTCACAAGCTTCCTGATACATGGTATACAACAACCACCACAGGTAATAAAGATAGCAACAGAGATGCATAAACCAAGGGCCAGCTGTCCCAGCACAGTTCCCTATCTACCGAATGTACTATTCAGCCAATCTATGACTGGGTTGTTAACCCCTGACTGCTCAGAAATGATGCCAGTTGTTGTCCCCCTCCCCGTCGTTATCAAAATCATAAGCGGAATGGCTCTTTCTTCCCTTTATAGATCAGGACACTCCCGCCTAAAATGCCCTATCCTTCCACAATAATGGCATCCTGCCTGTGGAGACCTTCATCTCTGCCCCTGTCGCTCAAACCCTCTACCAAATGCTCCTCCTTGTCTCTCCCTATCCCCTTTCCTCTCTGCCCTCCATGCTGTCACCCGCTGCTCCGGTTGCTCACTCTTGGTTCCATTCTTCTCCTAATTACCTCATCAACCGCAGCGACCGTCATTTTCGCCTTCTGCTTCTGTCTCTCGTCCTCTCTCTTTACAAACACTTTCTGTGCCTCTCCTAACAATTCATCTAATGGGTTTTTCCCACTCCACCCTTCTATCTTCTGTATCTTTCCCTGTCCAGCATCCCCATATAAGTCCCCTCTCTTCCCCAGTAAATAGTATATTCAAAATAGCCATTAACTCAGCCCACATATACAGACTGGGCCTCAAAAATAGATCAATTTGTTCTGACAATCCTACCGGATTCTCAACCAGGACCGTCATTTCCTTTTAGATGTTCCGACCTCCCCACTGGTGAGGGGGACACACACAAACCCAATCTCCTTGTCCCCTATTGGTACTTCCCGAAGGGGACAAGTCGTTACGTTCTTCCCTTTTTCTTTATTTTAAGAAATATTGCAATGTTCCTAGCTTCCCATAACTTCAAACACCAATTTATCAATTCATGCTTGACTAACTTTAAAGCCTGTTCCTAACTTGTAAACATATTTATATATTTACGTCCATTTATTCAGTATTCAATATTTAAAATGTAAAATTCATACAGTTCCCAATTTTGAAATCCACTGTAATCACCCAGTTTTAGTCCCCTAATTTAGATCCAAAATTAGTTTTCTTAAGTACTCCTGACCAATCATTACTCAATTACAATACTATAGGTCGTAAAATAATCAGAGCTGTCTTACAAGAATTTGCCAATTCAAGTTAAAAAAAACTTCTAATGCATGAACAATGGCCGAATCCAAGGTCACAGATAATAACCATGGAAGTTTTCGTTTTTACGACAACCTCCTGTTGAACTGAAACTTCAACTGTCCTCCATACATTGCTTTTATGAAAAGATAAAAGAGATTAGTTAGAATCGGATAGTAAGGCAGTCATGACTTTTAAAAGAACAGAAGTCATCAACCTTAAAAAAAAATCATGTTAAGTTTCCATAAAAATCACATTTAAAACAGTCCTGGAACTCAAGCTCCAGGGAATAAAACTTACACATTCAATCACCAACAAAAAAATGTGCATTCAAACCAAATCACAAAGGGTTAAACTTTCTGTCAGTTGTACAGCTCTTTTCACTCACTCACTCTCTCTCTCCTCAGGCTGCTGGGACAGATCGGCTCGCTCTCTCTCTCTTCGCTGGCTGCTGCGAGTCTCCTTACCCCTAACCCTTATTTCTCGCAATCCTTTTTCTCTATCCTTCTCTCTTGCTTTCTCTTCCCTTTTCTCTGTTTCTCTCCCCTTTGTCTTTATTACCTTCTGTCTCTCTTTATCTATCTCCCTCTTTCTCTCTTTTTCTCTCTCTCTCTCACTCTCTTCCTGTGTCGGTCTCTCTGTATCTCTGTTTCTGTCTGTCTCTGTCCTCTGTCTCTCTCCTTACCCAATGCCCCTCACTTCTAGGAATTTTAAGGTCTGTGCTACGGGGTCCTCGTTACCACCGAGTTCCACGCGTCTCCCGCGTTTATTAATTCCAAGTTCCACGTGATACCCCCACCCCTCCACGCAGGAGAATTTTAAAAATACGTGGAGAATTTTAATGTCAAAGGCTCTCATTACTTCCAAGTTTTACACTACTTTAGATTAAAAAAAAATGACTTACCAGCCAAGATTCTGTGCCTCTGTGGCCCGGTTAAATCAATTTGGGTTGGTGAGGATCAGAAAGCAGACAAGAACTAACTCAAAAATTAACTACTGGAAGTTTTAGATGTAACAGGCACTTCCATACCTTAATAAGATTCGGCGCCGAAGGTTGTCTGCTAACCGGTCTGCCAACTGTTATCTCTTTCCTCCCCGCGTTGGGAGTCACCAAATGTTAGGATGGAATTTGTCCTTGCATGTTCGTTTTAGGAGGAGAGACAACAGATGCTCAATTGTTTGGCACAAGCAGGCTTTATTGCAGAATCGTAGCTGATACAGTGAATCACCATGCATTCACTGGAGAAGGCGCGTTCTGCCTTCCCCTCCCAAATCTGCTCCTGATATACTCTTTGCTAAGCAGAGCTTCGCGGAGCTACTAAGCATTGCCTTATTAGGACATTTCGCGTTTGCTAGGCGTTTCCTGTTATTGAGCTCATTTGGGCGTTGGCAGCTGAGCTGGCCACGTAAGCAACAGTTTCGATTTCCCAAGTAGCAGCTACAGCTACAGTTTCAATTCCCCAAACAGCAGCTATAGCTCCACCCTCCCTTGACCTATTTTATCCTAACAGTACCCAGGGATGTGTAGGATTGGGTAATTTAGCATGGCCAATCGACCCTAACCTACACATCCCTGGGTACTATGGGTAATTTAGCATGGCCAATCCACCCTTAGTGTAGGATTGGCCAGGCTAAATTGTCCTATACTATCCAGGGATGTGCAGGTTTGGGTGGCCTGGCCGTGCTAAATTACATAGTGTTTGGGGATGTGCAGGTTAGGGGGCATTGGCCGTGCTAAATTACCCATAGTGCCTAGGGCTGTGCAGGTTAGGGGGCATTGGCCGTGCTAAATTACCCATAGTGCCTAGGGCTGTGCAGGTTAGGGGGCATTGGCCGTGCTAAATTACCCATAGTGCCTAGGGCTGTGCAGGTTAGGGGGCATTGGCCGTGCTAAATTACCCATAGTGCCCAGGGATGTGTAGGCTAGGTGGGTTAGTCAATGGGAATTGCAGGGTTACGGGCAGAGGTCTGGGTGAGGGAGGGTTGGTGTGGGTTGGATGGGCTGAAGGGCCTGCTCCTACACTGCAGGGGTTCTAAGCGTGAGATGAGGTGCTTGACGGAAACGATGGGGAAGAGGCAGTGAAAACACAACGAGACCGTTTGAAAGTGGGAGCATGACAGGAGGGGGTGGGTAAATGGGATGTGGTGAGGGAGGGGGCTTAGGAGAGAAAGAGACACAGAAAGAGAGGGTCACACACAGATACAACTGGTGAAAGTGGGGAAGATTGTGATAGGTTCAGATAAGGTGGAGGAAGAAAAGCTGTTCCCTATTCACTGATAGTGACAAGGTCAGGGGCGGCCTGAAGTTCAGGGGTTTGAGCAGGAGAGAGAGGGGGAAAACAGAGGAAAAACAGGTTTACCCAGCAAGCAGCAATATGCTGGAATCCGCTGTCACCTCAGAGAGACAGACAGACGCAGAGGCAGACGCAGAGACACAGACAGAGAGAGCCAGAGACAGAGCCAGAGAGACAGAGACGGGGAGGTAATCAGATGAATGGCCTCCCTGTGCTGTGAGATCCAAAAGGAGCACGCGAGCAGCTGCCCCAGTGTTTCTGGCGGTCTGAGGCATCTCCCCCTCGCCCCATTACCGGTACCGCTCTCCCGTCCCATTGGCACCCTCCCGGTGAACGGCCCACTCTCCCACTGCACTCAAGCTGCCCCTTCCCCCCACCCCGGGGCCTGGAAGAGGACGGAACAGCCCGTTCCGGAGCGGGGCTCGGGAACGCTGCCCATGTCCGCGACGTCCTTTCCGAGAAAGGAAACAAAAAGGACAACAGACAGGGGACCACCCGCATCAACGGGAATGACAACATTTCACCCTCAGACAAGGCTTTGTCAAGAGATGTACAGCACGGAAACAGACCCTTCGGTCTAACCCGTCCATACCGACCAAATATCCCAACCCAAACTAGTCCCACCTGCCAGCACCCGGCTCATATCCCTCCAAACCCTTCCTATTCATATACCCATCCAAATGCCTCTTAAATGTTGTAATTGTACCAGCCTCCACCACATCCTCTGGCAGCTCATTCCGTACACACACCACCTTCTGTATGAAAAAGTTGCCCTGTAGGTCTCTTTTATATCTTCCCCTCTCACCCTAAACCTATGCCCTCTAGTTCTGGATTCCCCAACCCCAGGGAAAAGACTTTGCCTATTTATCCTATCCATGCCGGTCATAATTTTGTAAACCTCTATAAGGTCATCCCTCAGCCTCCGACGCTCCAGGGAAAACAGCCCCAGCCTGTTCAGCCTCTCCCTGTAGCTCAGATCCTCCAACCCTGGCAACATCCTTGTAAATCTTTTCTGAACCATTCCAAGTTTCGCAACAGCGGGGAGACCCAGAAATAGAAAAGACTGAAGGGGGAAGTCAGCGGTTAATCTTTTGAAGAGGTTACAAAGGAGAGACCTCTGTCTGCAGCGGGAATGACCCCCACAGTAGCAGGTCGAGGTGGATGGCATTTAAGGAGAAGCTGGATACAGACGTCAGGGAGAAAGGAACTGAAGGGAATGCTGCTGTAAGGGAAATCAAGTGTGAGCAAGTGAAGGGGAGGTGCGTAGAGGCTCACATGGGTCAGAAATACTGAGAGAGACCAGTTGAGCTGAAGGACCTGACTGGAGACTCAATGGGACAGAGAGTGAAATCTTGGATCCACCTGCAAGAGAAGGAGAAACACGTGATTTACCTTCCAGGATTAAGCAAGTCCCGCAGATTCTGCAGATCACTTTATTGGTCACAGCACTGAGTATAGGGGTTGGGGTCTGGACAGGACGTTGGTTAGGCCACTTTTGGAATACACAGGAACCTCGATTATCCAAAGGACACATGCAGGGTGTATTTCAGTCGCTTGACGATTAGATCCCTTACAGTGTGGAAACAGGCCCAACCAGTCCACACTGAGCCTCCGAAGAGTAACCCACCCAGACCCATTTCCCTCTGACTAATATACCTAACACGACGGGCAATTTAGCATGGCCAATTCACCCTGACCTGCACATCTTTGGACTGTGGGACGGAACCGGAGCACTAGGAGGAAACCCACGCAGACGCGGGGAGAATGTGCAAACTCCACACAGTCTGTCGCCTGAGGCAGGAATGAAACCTGGGTCCCTGGTACTGTGAGGTAGCAGCGCTAACCACTGAGCCACCGTGCTGGTTCATCTAATTCTGGATAATCGAAGTTTCTCTGTATTATGTGCACTTCTGGTCTATCGGAAGGATGTTCCCCCGTGTGGACCCACTGGTGGATCTGGAGGCCGGACGAATGGGGGAAGCCCTTGCCGCAGACCAGGCAGGTGAAGGGCCGCTACCCAGTGTGGACCCGCTGGTGGGCCAGCAGGTTGAACGAGCGGGTGAAGCTCTTGCCGCAGACCGAGCAGCTGAACGGCCTCTCCCCGGTGTGGACCCGCTGGTGGGCCAGCAGGTCGGACGAGCGGGTAAAGCTCTTGCCGCAGACCGAGCAGGTGAACGGCCTCTCCCCGGTGTGGACCTGCTGGTGCCGCAGCAGGTCGGACGAGTGAGGGAAGCCCTTGCCGCAGACGGAGCAGGTGAAGGGCCGCTCCCCGGTGTGGACCTGCCGGTGCTGCAGCAGGGTGGACGAGTGAGGGAAGCCCTTGCCACAGACTGAGCAGGTGAAGCGCCGCTCCCCAGTGTGGACCCGCTGGTGGGCCAGCAGGTTGAACGAGCGGGTAAAGCTCTTGCCGCACACCGAGCAGGTGAAGGGCCGCTCCCCGGTGTGGACCCGCTGGTGCCGCAGCAGGTGCGACGAGCGGGTGAAGCCCTTGCCGCAGATGGAGCAGGTGAAGGGCCGCTCCCCGGTGTGGAGCCGCTCGTGGGTCAGCAGGTTGGACGAGCGGGAAAAGCTCTTGCCGCAGACCGAGCAGCTGAACGGCCTCTCCCCGGTGTGGACCCGCTGGTGGGTTAGCAGGTCGGACGAGCGGGTAAAGCTCTTGCCGCAGACCGAGCAGCTGAACGGCCTATCCCCGGTGTGGACCCGCTGGTGGGTTAGCAGGTCGGACGAGCGGGCGAAGCCCTTGTCGCAGACGGAGCAGGTGAAGGGCCGCTTCCTGGTGTGGACCCGCTGGTGGGACTTCAGTTTCACCGACTTAGTGAAGGCCTTCCCGCACTCGGAGCAGGTGAAGGCCCCCTCCCCGGTGTGGATCCGCTGGTGGGTCAGCAGGGTGGACGATTGGGTAAAGCTCTTGCTGCAGACGGAGCAGCTGAACGGCCTCTCCCCGGTGTGGACCCGCTGGTGTGAGAACAGGGTGGACGACTGGGTGAAGCCCTTGCCGCAGACGGAGCAGGTGAAGGGCCTCTCCCCGGTGTGGACCTGCTGGTGCCGCAGCAGGGTGGACGAGTCGCCGAAGCCCTTCCCGCACTCGGAGCAGGCGAACGGCCTCTCCCCGGTGTGGAGCCGCTGGTGGGTCAGCAGGATGGACAGCCGGGTGAAGCCCTTCCCGCACACCGAGCAGGTGAAGGGCTGCTCCCCGGTGTGGACCCGCTGGTGGGTCAGCAGGGTGGACGAGTCGCTGAAGCCCTTCCCGCACACCGAGCAGCTGAACGGCCTCTCCCCGGTGTGGACACGGCGGTGGATCTCCAGCTTGGAGGGGGAGCGGAATCCTTTCCCGCAATCCCCACACTTCCACGGTTTCTCCATGGCGCGTGGAATGCCTCCTGAGACTTCCTTTCCCCACAGTGGGCAAACTGGCTCAGGCACATGCCCCTGTGGTTCAGGTAAAGACGATACTTTAAGAGCCTACTGAAGCAGACAAAAACGTTCAAAGAATTTGCCCCTTCTAGACTGAAAGAGGGACGTCTCTCCTGTCCCACGAATCAAGGGGCTCTGTCAGACCTTCACATGGTACTCCGTTGGGGAGCTCTACCTGCAAAGCTGCTCTTCTCATATCCTGTGAAAAGGGGATTACAAAAGTCATTGCTGCCTGCACATGACAGGAATTCAGAACAGATCATTCTAGTTTCTAGATTAGACTAGATTAGATTAGACTTACAGTGTGGAAACAGGCCCTTCGGCCCAACAAGTCCACACCGACCCGCCGAAACCCACCCATACCCTTACATTTACCCCTTACCTAACACTACGGGCAATTTAGCATGGCCAATTCACCTGACCCGCACATCTTTGGACTGTGGGAGGAAACCGGAGCACCCGGAGGAAACCCACACAGACACGGGGAGAATGTGCAAACTCCACACAGTCAGTCGCCTGAGGCGGGAATTGAACCCAGGTCCCTGGTGCTGTGAGGCAGCAGTGCTAACCACTGTGCCACCGTGCCACCAAGTTTCTGTAGAACTTCCCTAAAACAATCAAGTTACAATATGCAGATGCCAGTGTTGGGCTGGGGTGTACAAAGGTAAAAAAAAAATCACACATCACCAGGTTGTAGTCCATTAGATTTGTTTAGAAGTTTGAACTTTCAGAGCTCTGCACCTTCATCAGGTAGCTAGTAAAACCTCCAGGCGAAAAAGACAGCAGATGCTGGTGAGCAGGGTGTTGCTGGAAAAGCGCAGCAGGTCAGGCAGCATCCGAGGAACAGGAGATTCGACCTTTTTAGGCATAAGCCCTGAAGAAAGGCTCTGGCCCAAACGTCGAATCTCCTGTTCCTTGGATGCTGCCTGACCTGCTGAGCTTTTCCAGCAACACATTTTCAGCTCTGATCTCCAGCATCTGCAGACCTCATTTTCTCCTATAACCTAGAGTTGTGTGATTTTTAACTTTAAAAAGTGTTGCAAATCTCCACACACACACACACACACACTTTTCTTCAATTCTCACTCTGCTGTTTCTGATATCACCCATCCCCCAGTATTGTTCAGAAAGGGACTTATTACCTAAAAAAGCTGTAAATCTCCATCCCACACACTCTTTAACTCTTGCTGTACCTAATATCCCACCTCCCCCCCATGCTCCAGCAAGATCTGACTGATGCTCATTGACTGAGCCACACTCACCTCTTCCTGGATACAGGGACCCTCCAGACCAACATAACATCAGCTTCCCTTAACCCCCCACCGCAACGGCGCATGTGCAGGAGCAACCGGTCACGTGAATCGACGGAGCGCCGTCGTCACAAAGGCCGCGCGTTGATTGGACGGAGCGCCCGCCCGTGCGGCGTTCCAGCCTTTCCCATTGGTCCAACGCGCCGCGCTGGTCTTTGTGACGCCCACGTGACCTCTCTCCCTTCCCCTCGAAACGGGGAGGCATGACCAATGGGGAGCCTTGGAGGACCGGATGGAAGGCTGGACCTCCTACCAATCAGAGCATCCCCTCATTGTCTGAATGCGGAAGTTGGATCATGAGCTCCTGCTGCTCTCTCTCTCTCTGAATGAAGATTGAGTGTTACCCCAGACTGCACCAACCTCTGTGAGTACAGCACCCTCTCTTCTCACCCCTCCTATTCCATTTCTTTTCTCATTTTGGGATTAAACTGTTGGTTTGTAGGAAGTGAAGTGAAAGGAGGTGAACTCAGGAAAGGTGCATATGCTGGATGCATTGGTCTAGATCGCTGTCTGTGTCTCTGTGTCTGTCTGTGTGTGTGTATATGTGTCTCTCTCTGTCTCTCTCGTGTCCTTCATCAGGAATTGCGGAGGGGAGGGGGTGGAGGGGTGGAAAGGGTGCTGAGAGATAAATAGGAAGGTGGGAGTGGGGCTGGGGGTAAGGTAGATGCAGGTTGGGTGGGAGGTGATGGCGACAGGGTGGAGCAGATTGGTGGGAAGGAAGATGGACAGGTGGGACAGTTCAAGAGGGTGGTGCTGAGTTGGAGGGTTGGAGCTGGGGTGGGGGGGGGAGGGAATGTGAGGAAACTGGTGAAATCGATGTTGATGCCATGTGGGTGCAGGGTCCTAGGCCACCTGATACCTGGAGGAAGAATGCCTCTGCATTGGGACCCTCCAACCATACAGGATCAATATTGATTTCACCAGTTTCCTCATTTCCCCCCCGCCCAATCCCAGAGACAACCCTCGAACTTGGGAATGCTCTTTTGAACTGTCCCACCTGTCCATCTGCCTTCCCATCTATCTGCTCCACCCTCCTCTCTGACCTGTCACCTTCTTCCCCCGCTTTCATCTACCCATAGCATTCTCAGCTCCCTTCCCCCAGTCCCACCTCCCTCCCATTTATCTCTCAGCCCCTTTGGGCCCACCCCACATTCCTAATCACGGGGTTATGCCCAAAACATCAAACCTCCTGCTCCTCAGATGCTGGCTGACCTGCTGTACTCTGCAGCACCAGACATTTTGGTGCTTATTTGTCTGGATGTTCTGATGTGACCCATTTGCAGATGTGAAGTCACATTCGAGAAAAACTCCTTCATGGAATGTGGGCTTTTTTTTTGGCAAGGCCAACAATGTTTTTGTCCCGAACTGCCCTTCAGACAAGAGGATTGCCAGACTTTAGGGGGCATTTTAAAAGTCAAGCACGTGAGCCATCATATGCAGGCAGCACCAAGTTAATGCTAGCGGGTTTCCTTCCCTGAAGAGCGTTATTGAATCAAATGGGTTTTCAGAAAAGTTTCATTCTCTCAATGACTGAGACTAGTTTTCAATTCAGATTTAAAAAAATAAATTTAATTTCCCCAATGTTTGTTTTTACTGGTATTTGAACCCATGAGCCCAGATTATTTGCCTGGGGCCTCTGGATTGCTGGTCCAGTGTTGTTGTTATAACATCACTGACTCACCTGGACAGCATTGAGAGTCATACAGATGTATAGCACACAGAGACCCTATGTGCAACTGGTGCATGCCGAGCACATAGCCAAAATTGATCTAGTCCGATGTGCCAGCACGTCCCTCCAAACCCTTCCCATTCATATTCCCATCCAGATGCCTTTTAAATGTTGCAATTGTCCCAGCCTCTACCACTTCCTCTGGCAGCTCATTCCATACACGCACCACCCTCTGACTGACAAAGTTGCCCCTTAGGTCCTTTTTATGTCTTTTCCCCTCTCACCTCTAGTTCTGGACTCTCCCACCCCAGGGAAAAGACCTTGTCTATTCACCCTATCCATGCCCCTCATCATTTTATAAACCTCTATAAGGTCACCCCTCAGCCTCCGATGCTCCAGGGAAAACAGCCCCAGCTTATTTAGCCACTCCCTGTAGCTCAAACCCTGGCAACATCTTTGTTAACATTTTCTGAACCCTTTCAAGTTTCGTTTAACTGAACAGTAAAAGTCATACTGGACAGGGATATATCATAGTGTTACTGTACAATATGTATTTATTTACAGCTGTATAAATTTGATTTATAATTATTTCTAGTTATATCATAGTGTTGTAGCCATGTTATGTATTCCAAGTTTGGGAGAAGATTTGTAGCTCGGCTGCTCGTTGTTGTGGTTCTGTTTGCCGAGCTGGGAATGTGTGTTGCAGACGTTTCGATCCTTGTTTGGGTGACATCCTCAGTGCTTGGGAGTCTCCTGTGAAGCACTTCTGTGTTGTTTCCTCCGGCATTTATAGTGGTTTGTCTCTGCCGCTTCCGATTGTCAGTTCCAGCTGTCCGCTGCAGTGGCCGGTATATTGGGTCCAGGTCGATGTGTTTATTGATTGAATCTGTGGGTGAGTGCCATGCCTCCAGGAATTCCCTGGCTGTTCTCTGTTTGGCTTGTCCTGTAATAGTAGTGTTATGGATGCGGATCATTAGCTGTCTTCCTGTTTGTCCTATGTAGTGTTTTGTGCAGTCCTTATTGTGTACAAAATCCCATGCAAGGCCTGCACAAAACACTACATAGGACAAACAGGAAGACAGCTAACGATCCGCATCCATGAATACCAACTAGCCACGAAACGACACGACCAGCTATCCTTGGTAGCCACACACGCAGATGACAAGCAACATGAATTCGACTGGGATAACACTACTATTATAGGACAAACCAAACCGAGAATAGCCAGGGAATTCCTAGAGGCATGGCACTCATCCACAGATTCAATCAATAAGCACATCGACCTGGACCCAATATACCGACCGCTGCAGCGGACAGCTGGAACTGACAACCGGAAGCGGGCAGAGACAAACCACTATAAATGCCGGAGGAAAGATCACAGAAGCGCTTCACAGGAGGCTCCCAAGCACTGAGGATGTCACCTAGACCGGGGACGAAACGTCTGCAACACAAATTCCCAGCTCGACGAACAGAACCACAACATGTCATGTATTTCCAGTCATACCCTTTACAGGACAGGAGAATACTGGGCTCAATGCTGACTCTGTGGATGAATCTAGTCAGACTCATTCCTCTCTATATCCACAGAGTCCTGTAAGTGTATTCCTCTATAGGGTCCCTCCAGTCTCACTTGGGTATTGATCGACTCCACTACAGTCATCCTCAGAGCGAGCATGTTCTAGGTCTTGTTACCAAAGCAAAGTTCTTGCTCTGATTCTCTTTCCCCTCCCCCCACATCTTGGTCTGTCAATATGGTAGAGAGAGAGGGCGGGGGGGGCAGATAACTAGGTTAGCAAACTGCATGAGGGTGGCATGGTGGCTCAGTAGGTAGCACCGATGCCTCATAGTGCCAGGGACCTGGGTTCAATTCCAGCCTCGGGCGACTCTCCGCATCGAACCTGGAGGGAGCCCGCGCCGTGGGGAAACCGTGGAAGTGTGGGGAATGCGGGAAGGGGTTTCGAGTCCCCTCTGAGCTGGAGATCCACCGGCGCGGTCACACCGGGGAGAGGCCGTTCTCCTGCCCCGAGTCCTGCAAGGCCTTCATTGGGTCCTCCAAGCTGCTGAGGCACCGGCGGGTCCACACCGGGGACAGGCCGTACCCCTGCCCCGAGTGTGGCAAGGCCCTTCACCCAGCTGTCCCACCTGCAGACGCACCGGCGCCTCCACACACCAGGGAGAGGCCTCTCACCTGCCCCGGGGGCGGCAAGGCCTTCAATCGATCGCCGACCCTGCGGACACACAGGCGCCTTCCCAACGTGATCGCACGGAGTTGAAGTCTGCAGCGAATCCCACCCAGGACTGGGGGGGGATCGTGCCCCGTGGGGGGATTGTGCCCCGTTCGAAGACAGTGGGTGAAGCGGGAAGGGAGCGAGGCTTCCTTTCTGCCGGACTGGCCGCTCTCGCTCCCTTTGCTTCCCGTGGGACCGATGCTGTTTGAGGCTGGGACTGCACGTTCCCCGGGCCAAAGATCTGCAGGAGCTGAGGAAGTGCACTCCTTTCACACCGGATGGTAAATCATGTTTGTCCCATCTATTTCAGTCTTAAATACCCTCCGTGACCTGGCCTCCCAGCCTCCTGTGGCAGTGAATTCCCCAGATTCCCCACTCTCTGTCTGAAGAGGTTTCTCCTGATCTCCGTTCTAAAAGGTCTAAGGCTGTGCCCTCGGCTCCTGGTCTCTCCTACCAATGGAAACATCTTCCCAATGGCCACAGATAGATCAAAGTCAAATACAATAGCCTCTATTCCATTGAGTGTCCAGCACACTTTATAACACTTTGTAAAATCAGGAGGGCCATTGATGAGGTGAGTGGCAGGTGTCTTTTCCCGATAGAATAAAGAATATTCCAGCACAGGAACAGGCCCTTCGGCCCTCCAAGCCTGCACCGATCCAGATCCTCTATCTAAACCTGCTGCCTATTTTCTCAGGATCTGTATCCCTCTGCTCCCTGCCCTTTCATGTATCTGTTGAGATACATCTTAAATGACACCATCGTTCCCGTCCCTACCATCTCCACTGGCAACACATTCCAGGTACCCAGCACCCTCTGCGTAAAGAACTTTCCATACATATCTTAAATCTTTCCCCTCTCACTTTGAACTCATGACCCCAGTAACTGAGTCCTCCACTCTGGGGAAAAACATTTCTTGCTATCCACCCTGTCTATACCCCTCATGATTTTGTTGGCCTCAATCCGGTCCCCCCTTAACCTCCGTCTTTCCAATGAAAATAATCCTGATCTATTCAACCTCTCTTCATAGTTAGCATCCTCCATACCAGGAAAAGCAGATTCGACGTTTCGGAAAGTGTCCTCATTCCTGATGAAGGGCTTTTGCCTGAAACGTCTTTTTTTTTCCCTGCTCCTCGGATGCTGCCTGACCTGCTGTGCTTTTCCAGCACCACTCTGATCTCCAGCATCTGCTGTCTTTTTCGCCTGGAGGTTTTACTAGCTACCTGATGAAGGTGCAGAGCTCTCAAAGCTCGAACTTCTAAACAAATCTAATGGACTACAACCTGGTGATGTGTGATTTTTTTTTTTAACCTTTGTACACCCCAGCCCAACACTGGCATCTGCATATTGTAACTTGATTGTTTTAGGGAAGTTCTACAGAAACTAGAATGATCTGTTCTGAATTCCTGTCATGTGCAGGCAGCAATGACTTTTGTAATCCCCTTTTCACAGGATATGAGAAGAGAAGCTTTGCAGGTAGAGCTCCCCAACTGAGTACCATGTGAAGGTCTGACAGAGCCCCTTGATTCGTGGGACAGGAGAGACGTCCCTCTTTCAGTCCAGAAGGGGAAAATTCTTTGAACATTTTTGTCTGCTTCAGTAGGCTCTTAAAGTATCGTCTTTACCTGAACCACAGGGGCACGTGCCTGAGCCAGTTTGCCCACTGTGGGGAAAGGAAGTCTCAGGAGGCATTCCGCGCGCCATGGAGAAACCGTGGAAGTGTGGGGATTGCGGGAAAGGATTCCACTACGCATCCGATCTGGAGATCCACCGCCGTGTCCACACCGGGGAGAGGCCGTTCAGCTGCTCGGTGTGCGGCAAGGGCTTCTCTGACTCGTCCACCCTGCTGACCCACCAGCGGGTCCACACCGGGGAGCGGCCCTTCACCTGCTCCGTCTGCGGCAAGGGCTTCACCCAGTCGTCCAACCTGCTGACCCACCAGCGGGTCCACACCGGGGAGCGGCCCTTCACCTGCTCCGTCTGCGGCAAGGGCTTCACCCAGTCGTCCAACCTGCTGACCCACCAGCGGGTCCACACTGGCGAGGTGGCCTTCACCTGCTCGGTGTGCGGCAAGGGCTTCCCTCACTCGTCCACCCTGCTGCGGCACCAGTGGGTCCACACTGGCGAGGTGGCCTTCACCTGCTCGGTGTGCGGCAAGGGCTTCCCTCACTCGTCCACCCTGCTGCGGCACCAGTGGGTCCACACCGGGGAGTGGCCCTTCACCTGCTCCGTCTGCGGAAAGGGCTTCCCTCACTCGTCCGCCCTGCTGTCCCACCAGCGGGTCCACACTGGGGAGAGGCCGTTCAGCTGCTCTGTCTGCGGCAAGGGCTTCACCCAGTCGTCCAGCCTGCTGACCCACCAGCAGGTCCACACCGGCGAGGGGGCCTTCACCTGCTCGGTGTGCGGCAAGGGCTTCCCTCACTCGTCCACCCTGCTGCGGCACCAGCAGATCCACACCGGGGAGCGGCCCTTCACCTGCTCCGTCTGCGGCAAGGGCTTCCCCCACTCCTCCGGCCTCCAGATCCACCAGCGGGTCCACACCGGGGAGCGGCCCTTCACCTGCTCGGTGTGCGGCAAGGGCTTCACCCGGTCGTCCAACCTGCTGACCCACCAGCAGGTCCACACCGGGGAGCGGCCCTTCACCTGCTCGGTCTGCGGCAAGGGCTTCACCCGCTCGTCCCGCCTGTTCTCACACCAGCGAGTCCACACCGGGGAGAGGCCGTTCACCTGCCCCGAGTGCGGCAAGGGCTTCACCTGCTCCTCCAACCTGCTGTCGCACCGGCGGCTTCACAGCGGCGAGCGCTCGTTCATCTGATCCGTCTGCGGCAAGGGCTTCACCCGGCTGACCAACCTGCGGCCACACCAGTGGGTCCACACCGGGGAGTGGCCATTCACCTGCCCCGTCTGTGAGGGGCTTCGCTCACTCCCAGCACCTGCTGCGGCACCAGCGGGGGCACAAGTGACGGGGCCAGCTGCTGTGAGTCACCGCCCAGGGCTGAACCCTGGGTGGGAGGGCGGAGGGTCACTGCAGTTGCTGTGCTCTCATCCCCTTGGCAGCCAGTGGCTCTGCGAGCCTGCGACTGCGCATTTCCTCCTGAAGTAGAGATGTACAACACAGAAACAGACCCTTCGCTCCAACTCCTCCATATCCTCAACTAATCAAGTCCCATTTGCCAGCAATTGGCCCTATCCCTCCAAACCCCTCCTTACACAGATACCCAAGTGGATGCCTTTTAAATGTTGCAATTGTACCAGCCTCCACCACTTCCTCTGACAGCTCATTCCACACGCACACACACCACCCTCTGTGTGAAAAATGTTGCCCCTTAGGACCCTTTTTAAATCTTTCCCCTCTCACCCTAAACCTATGCCCTCTAGTTCTGGCAAAAGACTTTGTCTATCCCTATCCATGCCCCTCATGATTTTATAAACCTCTCTTAAAGTCAACCCTCAGCTTCCGACGTTCCAGGGAAGACATCCCCAGCCTGTTCAGCCTCTCCCTGTAGCTCAAACCCTCCAACCCTGGCAACATCCTTGTCAATCTTTCTGAACCCTTTCAAGTTTTGCAATATCCTTCCGATAGACTAGAAGTGCTCATAATGCAGAGGAACTTCGATTATCCAGAATTAGATGAACCAGCACGGTGGCTCAGTGGTTAGTGCTGCTACCTCACAGTACCAGGGACCCGGGTTTCATTCCTGCCTCAGGCGACAGACTGTGTGGAGTTTGCACATTCTCCCCGCGTCTGCGTGGGTTTCCTCCTAGTGCTCCGGTTCTGTCCCACAGTCCAAAGATGTGCAGGTCAGGGTGAATTGGCTATGCTAAGTTGCCCGACGTGTTAGGTACATTAGTCAGAGGGAAATGGGTCTGGGTGGGTTACTCTTTGGAGGGTCAGTGTGGACTGGTTGGGCCTGTTTCCACACTGTAAGGGATCTAATCGTCAAGCGACTGAAATACACCCTGCATGTGTCCTTTGGATAATCGAGGTTCCTGTGTATTCCAAAAGTGGCCTAACCAACGTCCTGTCCAGACCCCAACCCCGATACTCAGTGCTCTGACCAAAAAAGTGATCTGCAGAATCTGCGGGACTTGCTTAATCCTGGAAGGTAAATCACGTGTTTCTCCTTCTCTTGCAGGTGGATCCAAGATTTCACTCTCTGTCCCATTGAGTCTCCAGTCAGGTCCTTCAGCTCAACTGGTCTCTCTCAGTATTTCTGACCCATGTGAGCCTCTACGCACCTCCCCTTCACTCGCTCACACTTGATTTCCCTTACAGCAGCATTCCCTTCAGTTCCTTTCTCCCTGACGTCTGTATCCAGCTTCTCCTTAAATGCCGTCCACCTCGACCTGCTACTGTGGGGGTCATTCCCGCTGCAGACAGAGGTCTCTCCTTTGTAACCTCTTCAAAAGATTTACCGCTGACTTCCCCCTTCAGTCTTTTCCATTTCTGGGTCTCCCCGCTGTTGCGAAACTTGGAAGGGTTCAGAAAAGATTTACAAGTATGTTGACAGGGTTGGAGGATCTGAGCTACAGGGAGAGGCTGAACAGGCTGGGGCTGTTTTCCCTGGAGCGTCGGAGGCTGAGGGATGACCTTATAGAGGTTTACAAAATTGAGGGGCATGGATAGGATAAATAGGCAAAGTCTTTTCCCTGGGGTTGGGGAATCCAGAACTAGAGGGCATAGGTTTAGGGTGAGAGGGGAAGATATAAAAGAGACCTACAGGGCAACTTTTTCATGCAGAAGGTGGTGTGTGTATGGAATGAGCTGCCAGAGGATGTGGTGGAGGCTGGTACAATTGCAACATTTAAGAGGCATTTGGATGGGTATATGAATAGGAAGGGTTTGGAGGGATATGGGCCGGGTGCTGGCAGGTGGGACTAGTTTGGGTTGGGATATTTGGTCGGTATGGACGGGTTAGACCGAAGGGTCTGTTTCCGTGCTGTACATCTCTTGACAAAGCCTTGTCTGAGGGTGAAATGTTGTCATTCCCGTTGATGCGGGTGGTCCCCTGTCTGTTGTCCTTTTTGTTTCCTTTCTCGGAAAGGACGTCGCGGACATGGGCAGCGTTCCCGAGCCCCGCTCCGGAACGGGCTGTTCCGTCCTCTTCCAGCCCCCGGGAGGGGAACGGGCAGCTTGAGTGCATTGGGAGAGTGGGCCGTTCACCGGGAGGGTGCCAACGGGACGGGAGAGCGGTACCAGTAATGGAGCGAGGGGGAGATGCCTCAGACCGCCAGAAACACTGGGGCAGCTGCTCGCGTGCTCCTTTTGGATCTCACAGCACAGGGAGGCCATTCATCTGATTACCTCCCCGTCTCTGTCTCTCTCTGTGTCTCTCTCTCTGCATCTGCCTCTGCGTCTGTCTGTCTCTCTGAGGTGACAGCGGATTCCAGCATATTGCTGCTTGCTGGGTAAACCTGTTTTTCCTCTGTTTTCCCCCTCTCCTGCTCAAACCCCTGAACTTCAGGCCGCCCCTGACCTTGTCACTATCAGTGAATAGGGAACAGCTTTTCTTCCTCCACCTTATCTGAACCTATCACAATCTTCCCCTCTTTCACCAGTTGCATCTGTGTGTGACCCTCTCTTTCTGTGTCTCTTTCTCTCCTAAGCCCCCTCCCTCACCACATCCCATTTACCCACCCCCTCCTGTCATGCTCCCACTTTCAAACGGTCTCGTTGTGTTTTCACTGCCTCTTCCCCATCGTTTCCGTCAAGCACCTCATCTCACGCTTAGAACCCCTGCAGTGTAGGAATAGGCCCTTCAGCCCATCCAACCCACACCTCACCCAGACCTCTGCCTGTAACCCTGCAATTCCCATTGGCTAACCCACCTAGCCTACACATCCCTGGGCACTATGGGTAATTTAGCATGGCCAATGCCCCCTAACCTGCACATCCCCAAACACTATGTAATTTAGCACGGCCAGTCCACCCAAACCTGCACATCCCTGGATACTATAGGACAATTTAGCATGGCCAATCCACCCTCACCTACACAACCCTGGACACTATGGGTAATTTAGCCTGACCAATCCACCCAAACCTGCACATCCCTGGATACTATAGGACAATTTAGCCTGGCCAATCCTACACTAAGGATGGATTGGCCATGCTAAATTACCCATAGTGTCCAGGGATGTGTAGGTTAGGGTAGATTGGCCATGCTAAATTACCCATAGTACCCAGGGATGTGTAGGTTAGGGTAGATTGGCCATGCTCAATTACCCAATCCTACATATCCCTGGGTACTGTTAGGATAAAATAGGTCAAGGGAGGGTGGAGCTATAGCTGCTGTTTGGGGAATCGAAACTGTAGCTGTAGCTGCTGCTTGGGAAATCGAAACTGTTGCTTACGTGACCAGCTCAGCTGCCAACGCCTAGCAAACGCGAAATGTCCTAATAAGGCAATGCTTAGTAGCTCCGCGAAGCTCTGCTTAGCAAAGAGTATATCAGGAGCAGATTTGGGAGGGGAAGGCAGAACGTGCCTTCTCCAGTGAATGCAGGGTGATTCACTGTATCAGCTACGATTCTGCAATAAAGTCTGCTTGTGCCAAACAATTGAGCGTCTGTTGTCTCTCCTCCTAAAACGAACATGCAAGGACAAATTCCGTCCTAACAGTACTATGGGTAATTTAGCATGGCCAATCCACCCTCACGTACACATCCCTAGGTACTATGGCTAATTTAGCATAGCCAATCCACCCTCTCCTACGCATCTTTGGATTGTGGGAGGAAGCCGGAGCACCCGGAGAAAACCCTCGCAGGCGCAGGCTGGAAATGTGCAAACTCCATACGGACAGTCGCCCCTGAGGCTGGAATTGAACCCGGGTCCCTTGGCGCTGTGCCCACTGAGCAACCCCTTGTAATCCGCCTGCGTTAAGTTCCTTTTGTCACCTGGAGGAATGTTACAGGGGGGAGCGGGGTTTAAGTCTTCTCTGAGCTGAGAGAGGACACAGGAGATGCTCCTCATCATGCTTTCATGTGTCACGTTGCATAATTCTTAGATTTTACATGTAAATGTCTAGTTGGGGTTAGAATTCTTGTAAATATAGACAAACGGAAACACTTGTTGAGACATTTCACCAAACCCCAAGTAGGCAATTGACATGCCCGCCCCTGAAAAGAGACCCTTTCGTGGGGTCAGAGTTGACATTGAGAATAGCGAAATGAACACTGTCCCCGTCGTGTTTGTATTTTTGCTGACAGAAGGGCAGTTTGCAGTCAGCAGGCACTGTGGGACTACAGGCTGCGGGCCAGGTCTGCGCTCGGGAGCGTAAATCCCAACGGGAACCAGAGGCGTTGCTAACGTTTAAGCCAGCTGAGCTTAGCAAGAAAAGGCTGCGACCCTGTGCTTGAACTGATCAGCCGAAACTTTGGGCGTAGCCAAGGAGATCTGAAGGCGAAGCTAACGGGAGGGTCTCCTTTCTCAAAAACACCAGAAAACATGAGGGATACCAGGAAGAATTCCGCTGAATTCCAGAGAGCTGTGGCATGCCGTTGATTTGGTACAATGAGCTTTTAATGTGAACTCTCATGAGGGGTTGCAAACGAACTCGAGTTGAAATGTAGCTCCGTAAAGTGTTGTGTAACAGTCATAGCGTTGACCGTTGTTGAACGTTTTGATGCGGTCCAGTTTTTCTTTTGTTTTTTAAAGATGAGATGATGTTTTGTGGTTTTTGGATGGGTTGGGTACAGAGTGGGAGGTAGGGTGGGCTGGGATCTTCCATGTTGATGGGATTTGACAGTGAATTTTGCTTCGTCAATTATTCAGACTGTGTGCCTGGAGAGAGGGAGGGTCTGACCCTTGGGAAGGGTGCTGGCGGGGTGTGGGCGGGAGGTGAACCTTTGCAATGTCCAATCAGAAGGCTAAGTGTTAAGATAACAAGAGCCGATATTTAGCAGTCGATAAGTGCAACATGTAAGCAGTTTGTTCATATGCAGCTCAAAGGCTGTCCCCAAAGTTAAACTTAGTATGGCGCCTACCCACTCGATCCAGTTACCCACCCCATTTCAGGGTGGATATGTGAACTATCACTAATTTTGGTTCTTCTAACGAATAAAACATTTAAACCTAGCTGTTCAGGAAAGCAAACAAGTTTAAAACTACAGCCATGCTGCAGTTAAACTCAATAGACTTACTCAGAGCAAAATACATGTTCCCTGAACGCAGTTGAAAGTTAACATCGTTGTATTCGATGTCGGAATATCTGTTTAAATGGAGCCGTGAGCTTTCCCAATGTAGACAGGGCTCCTCGAAACGTGGCAGTGTCCCCCCTGCAGCTGCAGAGCGAGACAGGAGAGTTTGTTTTTGTGAATGAGCAGTTGTAGCGCGAGGTGGCTGTTGCTTGGTGACGGTGAGGCTCCCCCGGCCCCGCCCATCCCCCCGTGCAGACGTCACGCGGGGGTGAAGGCGGTTGGGAGGAGAAGTCGCTCGAGCGGGGAAGCGGCGGCCGTTAGGAAAATGGCGCCGTGCGGCCCGGGGCAGACCCCCGTCACTGGTCACCGCCGCCTTCCTGGTGCAGCTGCTGTGTCACGGCCACACCGGCCGGCTGTACAGCAGGCAGGAGCCGGTGACCATTCTGGAGGCGGATGGGGTTAAGGACCTGTTTGGGAACTGGTCGGCCGCCTGGGTGGTGGAGTTCTACTGGTCGTGGGGCGGCCCCTGTGTCAACTATGGGGCCACCTGGAAGGTACTGGGCCCGGGAGGTGAAAGGTGAGGCAGGTTGTGGGGGGGACGGAGGGGAAGGAATGTGGGGCCTGTCCTGTCATAGTCACATTTTACACTCACTTTCCATCTGCTTTTACTGGCGCTTGTGCTGTTTACCCCTCACTGTTACTTGTGCAATTCCTTAGACTAGTGTGTAAATACTAGTGGAGGAGATGATGCACCAGCATCTGTTCCTCAGTCATTGCAGGGATAGGATCTGTGGAGAATGGTTAGTAAAGCATGTGGTGAGCTAAGCCTTGTTAACATGGATATCGTTTGTTATTTGTCAACTTATACTTTTTATTATTTAGAGTCGTCAGAGTTGTACAGCACGGAAACAGACACCTTTGGTCCAACCCGTCCATGCTGACCAGATATCCTAAATTAATCTCGTCCCATTTGCCAGCACTTGGCTCATATGCCTCTAAACCCTTCCTATTCATATACCCACCCAGATCCTTTTAAGTGCTGTAATTGTACCAGCCTCCACCACTTCCTCTGGCAGCTCATTCCATACACACACCACCCCACCGTCTGCATGGAAAAGTTGTCCCTTAGGTACCTTTTATATCTTTCTGCTCTCACCCTACACCTCTGCTCTCTAGTTCTGAACTTCACCCCTACACTGGGGAAAAGTCAAAAAAGTTGAGCAGCCAGACAAGATGGAAAAGCAATAAAATATTGTACCATATGGGGAAAACAATTGTGGCTCTACCCTTTTTTTTCTCCTATTGGCATTTGGACACTTAAAATCTGTCAATAATACCAGCAGCGCCACTGAGCATATTGTGTGCGCTCCTGTGTCAAGAAGCATGGCGCATGTTCACCAGTGTCACCGAAACATTGCGTGTGTTCCTCACTGTTGGCAGAAAAGGTGCGAGTCTTTCTTTTGATTGACCAAGAGTACGACACTCTCATTTCTCATCCTCTTTTCCATTTATTTTTCATTGTGATGTTCAATTGTTGACTTGCTGCAACTGAAAGGAAAGGGAGTGAATCCAGGGAGTGGACAGACTTGGGAAAAGTTAGGCCAGGTCTGTGACTCAATTGGCAAAATAGACAGGCAGGGGGCTGGAAGAATGCAGCAAGCCAGGGAGTGTCAGGAGGTCAAGTCAATGTTTTCGGTGTCACCCTTGTTCAGGACTGGGGATGGGTGTAGGGAGAGCTGCAGAACAAGGATGTGCTGGGGGCAGGGTTGGTTGGTCACCGGGAGGAAGGAATCTGGTTGGTGGTGGAGGGGATGGGCTGGGAAGAGATTCAAGGGGTGGTGAGGGAGATTATTTGAAATTGGTGAACTCAATGTTGAGTCCTCCAAGCTGCAGGCCGCCAAGATGGAAGATGTGCTGTTCCTCCAATTTGCGATTTGGTTCGTTGTGGCAATGGAGGAGGCCAAAGATGTTCATGTCAGAAATGGAGTGGGAAGGGGAATTAAAATGGGTGGTGACTGGCAGGTCTGGTCAGCCTCTGCGGCCCTGGCTGCGGACTGTTCCCCAAGTTTATGCTCAGTTTCCCCAATGTAGAGAAGACCACAAATGGCAAACACATGGCCAATGTGAAGTTAGAGCTTTTGCTATGTTAAAAAAAAATCAGAAAGGATGTGCATTGTTTGAATGTTGATGTACTTTTTTGGGTTATGGAGAAAGTGAGGACAGCAGATGCTGGAGATCAGAGTTGAAAAGTGTGGTGCTGGAAAAGCACAGCAGGTCAAACCGCATTCCAGGAGCAGGAGAGTTGACATTTCAGGCATGAACCCTTCATCAGGAATGATGTGTGGATGTACAAAGGGGCCTCAGCATCCTTGTACACCAGTCAATGCCATTTGTCAGGTGCAGCGAGCAATGAGCAAAGCAAGTGTATATTAGCAAGAGGAATTGAGTTCAGAAGTGGGGATTTCTTCCTGCAGTTAAGGAGTCATTGAATATATTCAAGGCTGAGTTCAGGTGATTTTTGAACAACAAAGAAGTGGATGTTTATGGGGGGGAAGGTGAGAAAATGTCTGGATAATAATTTCACACACAAACCACTCTCTTTTTAAAAAAAAAATGCTGCCCCTCAAGACTTTTTAAAATCTTTCTCCTCTCACCTTCAAAATTTGCTGCCTAATCTTAAAACCCCCACCCGAGGGCAATGATACCTGCGATTCATCTCATCTATCCCCTCATGATTTTAAACAACCTCTATAGGGTTACCTCTCAACCTCCTGTGCTCCAGTGAGAAAAGTCACAGTCTATTTACAAGATGTAGGTAGACTAATACCCAGTTATGATGTGTTCAATGCTGGTGCAGGCTCGAAAGACCAAATGGTCTACTCCTGCTCCCAATTCTGACACCCTGTGCCCAGGACAGCAAAAGACCATCTGACAAAGGTGCAGAAATTAGGCTGTTCAGCCCATCAGGTCTGTTCATACCACACAATCGTGGCTGATAAGTTTCTCAATCCCATCCTTTCACTTTCTCACTGTAACCCTCAATCCCCTTGATACTCAAGAACCTATCTATCTCAATCTTAAATATCCTCAGCGACCTGCCCTCCATAGCTGTCTATGGCAATGAATTCCATAGATTCACCACTGTCTGGCTGAAGAGGTTTCTCCTTCTCTCTGTTCTAAAAGGTCTTCCCTTTATTGTAAGGCTGTACCCTCAACTCCTTGTCTCTCCTACCAATGGAAACATCTTCTCAACGTCCACTCATCCTGGCTGGTCAGTATTTTGACCCTTCAGAATGTGGTACAGCAGGGATTCGGTTCAGCAAAGTGAAAACAGAGGGGGAGTGTGTGGTATGAAGATTTTCAGCTTCTAGGGAATAAGAGAGCAAAGAGAGTTTGCTATAAATTAGAATTTTTGGGATGGGCAATAGGCTGAGGATGTCAGACAGAGTTTAATTTAGAGAAATGAGGTATTGCATTTTGGTTGAGCAATCCAGGCAGGATTGACAGTTAAGGGGAGTGTTGCTGAACAAAGAGATCTTGGAGTTGCAGGTAGATAGACGAATGAAGAAGGCGTTTGGTATGATTTCCTTTATTGGTCAGAGCATTGAATAAAGGAGTTGTGAGGTCATATTGTGGCTGTATGTTGGTTAGGGCATTTTTGGAATACTACATTAAGTTTTGCTCCCCCTGATATAGGAAAGAACTTACGAAACTTTGAAAGGGGTCGTGAGAATGTTTGTAAGGAAAATGTGTCCTTAAGCATTTAGACTAAAATATAATGTTGAATTATAGAACACATTTGCTCCACACTAGAAAATAGACCGGCAGGGAGGGTAAGGCAATTAAGAACATTTGCCTTAACATCAGTGAATTTGTATAAACAGGATATTGAGCGATCACATTCATGGCTGTTCCTTTGTGAAATGAAAAAGTGTTTGATTCTGACCTCAGAACGAAACTCGGAATCAATTACTTCTCTCCCGAATTATTGCCCTTCATTGTTATCTGTCTAGTTCAGAACATGCAGTGCTTTTGTAAAAAAAAAAAATTCATTTAAAGAAAGCTTGTTTGCAACAGCACCGCCTTTGTAAAAAACTTGTATATAAAGATAGTACACAGAGTAGCCCGCCAGGGCTCTTGGAAGAAGTGATTGCTACTCTTCTGGGTTAATAGAATCCAGTTAGATTGTCTTATAAGTATCGGTGTTATGTTGTAACCGTGATGGTATTAATGAAGGGGACAATTTAAAATTAAACTAAACTGTAAGAGTTTTATTTTTATTCCAGACTTCCAAAGAGTACAATCTCTGGGACCAAGATAGGCTGACAGGTCTGAGTCCACAAGGGACTCCCTCGGCTGTCTCGTATCTGTACTTTATCAATTTGGCGCTGCAAGCAGGGTTCCAACAAGGGCTACATTTGACTGAAACTGGAAAAGAAGAGTTCCATCTAAGGGTTGGACTCAAGACCAATGGACCCACAAGGTAAAATTGTACCTTGATTACTCTCTGTCTACATCTGTGTGGTGTTTTTCCCCCATTTTTCTCTTGGTACCCTCTCAGAACCCTAAATGAGATCGTTTACATAGGACTGAAAACCGAGAATGTTTTGCAGGAATCATTAGTCTTATTGTTCATTGTCGGGTTGTTGATTAGTGAAAGTTTTATGTCGAGATTATCTTCTCTGTATCTGTTCAGCTTGGCTTGTCTTGCTTTGCTGTTTTGTCTTGTTTGTTAGTTGTGATTTTGTTCTGTTTGGGTGTTCTTCGTTTATGAAATATAGAGGGTGGCTGCTGCTTTTGTCATGTATAAAATAAAAAGAAAGTTGGCCAGTGATACAATTCTTGTATACTTGGTTAAACAACTATGTGCCACATCCAGGATTTATGAGATACGTGGACTGTGAGTGCCTCGTTCCTCTTAACATGTTCATGTGTATGTACGAGGGAGCGCGCGCGTGACACAGAAAGTCAGCACTGATTCCCTGCGGCTTGCAGAAAGTTTAATCCTTTTGAGATTTGGTTTGGATGCACATTTGCTTGTTGACGAGTGAATGTTTGTGTTCTGTGAGGCTGGAGCCCATGTAGATCAGTAGTTTTCAAAGATTTAAAGTAGGTAGGATAACTGAGTGTGCCCCTAGATAAGGTGGAAGACAAATGTCCCTGAACAGAAATAACAAGTCTGTATCCTTAATTATGAGAAACAATTGAGAATATCAGCTGCAGCTGCTCAACAGAATAAGGATTGGTCTCTAGGAGGCACACATGATTTAATTCTATTCACTAAAATTGAACAAGGGATTTGGGAAAAAAAGAAAGGGAAGAAAGCAGAAAGAAGTCTTATCAGAGTGGAAAAGGGTAGCTCGAGGAAAAATGGGAAAAATCCATGCAACCATCATGGAGACAAAACTGTATTAAAAGGGGAGTTAGTCCATTAACTGAGGAAAGATCTGAACTAAATTGGACAGAACTAAAACATAAATGTGAAGCACATGATTTAGAAGCAGAATTGGAATAGGCAAGGGAGAAAATTTTTTAAAAATTCAGAATCTACGTTGAAACGTCAAGGGCATCAAAGAAAAAGGAAACTGGTGAATAAACAACAGACTGCAATTGCAGCTGGGCAGGACGAAGCTGACAAGGACTGTTCCTTATACCCCAACCTCCCCTCTTCCAGAGACCCATTACTGAAGAATCCTGATCCATTTGTGGATGGGATACTGATTCGAAGGAGGAAATATTTTATGCCTCCCATCCTGTCAGCTGACCACCTCCGGTTCCCTCCCTGAACCCTCCCCCCTTACTCTGATGACGAATGTGCCAAGGCTCAAGACCTTCCCCCAGCTGTTATGCCGAATAAGAATTCGGCTTACCACAAACCTGGTGCCTACCGTACTAGGAGTCAATTCAAATTAAAATCTGGAAGAAACATTGAAGAGACTCCTTTTGATTTCCACTGCCCCTAAACTAAATTTGCAATCAAAGTCTCAGGACCTTAATATTGGTCCTTGCACTCACCCTGTGATGTGGGAGGGCAAAAAAGAAATTTCCTGAATAGAAGAGGTTCCTGACCCACAGCCTCTGAATCTGGGACAAGCCCAATTTATGGATCTTTATCGACCATGGAAACCTCATGATTCTCAAGCATTATCAATAAGGTTGCAGATTATGGAAGGAATCCTGAGGGATCTGTTAATTACATTAATAGGACTAAGACCATTTATAATGATGCCTCCCAAGATCTGGTTCACCTCAGAATGCAGATTTTCACCTGAAAAATGGGCGAGTTCTGAGAAATTTTGAGGTAATAATCATACCCAACTTGTAGTCCGGCACCCGGCCAAAACTATCAGATTGGATTATTACCTGTCTCCACCAAGCGTGCATCGCGTAGTTGATGTGGGTAAAGTCTTAACATGTAAACCCAGCTTGGGCGAAGGGGCTGAGGAGTTTCTTACCCATTTTAAGGAATGCTATAGCGCTTCTTCTGTTGACGCTAACTACCTACAAGGGTGATCATCCCAATTTAATGCCATATGTATGACCGTCTTACCTGATCAGGTACAGAAAGCTATTAAAACCCACAACATCCACGAGCAAGATGCTGAGGGTGCACAATTCAGCCAAGAGGTTTGTTACTTCTGGGAACTAAAGGATCCCAAGAGTAAGGCTACCGTTGGCACGGTCAAGACAGAAATTGACCAAACTACAGTGGCTAAACCTAAACCCAGGATTCAAAGTAGACCTTTCCGTCTGCAAGGTCAGTCAAGCGAACAAATGAAACCCTCATACTATCGTCCAGTATGGCAGGACCGTAGAAATGGTACTGTGTATTCACAACATCCCAATGGACCATGCGGTGATCCTATGTATCCTTCCCCAACAGTCCATGATGCCCCTATACACCCTCTCATTACTCTTCACTGCCTCCCCCACCCCCTAGGGTCCCCCAACAACTACACCTTTGTTTCATTTGCAATCAACCAGGACATTGGTCCAAGAACTGCCCTTTCCATAGCAGTCCCTGGTTCATCACTGGAGTAAAAACAACAGACAATCTCCTGGTCTCCCTCCCCAGTGACCTCAGCAGGTTGCCCCTTTTACTGCACAAAACCCTTTTCAAAACGGACTCCCGGGTATAGAGCAGCTTCCTGCTTTGAATTTTCCCATACTTACCGCCAGTCCAGAGGACGGACCTATGCTAATTCTTAACCGTAATGGCCACGATATTGAATTCATGTTTGACACAGGAGCCACTGTTTCATCACTTCCCATCCATCTTGCTCATGCTTTTGATTTTCAAATCTCGGACGATGATGAAACCCAGCAATGTTTTGATGGTTTCTCTAATAAACATGCATACGCTGTCCCTCTGACAGTGGTGTGGAAAAATTGTGTCACATTCCCTTTTTGCTTTGTTGTTACTAATGGATTACATATCCCTCTACTTGCTAGAGATCTCCTCTGTCCTCTAAATATTACTATTGAATGTCATGATGATGGTATCCTGAATCAGGATCCACCTCATTTTGTTCAATGCATCAATATCAAACCAAAGCCTCCTCGATGGTGGTCATTTGATTTGGATCCTTACGCTTTTGATCCTATTTTACATAACGTCCCTCACCCCCACCTTACTTTAGCTTATGACTCATCTGGGAATGATCTCAGACTTGAACACATGTTATAATCCCTTACTGGGCACTAAGCACGCTTGGGTGATTGGTGAGATCAGGTCACCAGCTGGTGGCGTTCTTTTCGTGTCAGTTCCCCCTCATAGCTGGAAAATTGGCCCCCTCATTTGAACCCAGAACACAAAGCCCAAGATGTAGGTTTTGACGCTAAGACTCTTTTTGACCATGCTGATCATACTTGCTGTGAAATTCAGCTGCTTGCTCAAGGATCAATCCTATTTTATGCACAGCCTTAGTTGATCCATGGCAGCCTTCATCATCATCATGGCTTTTGCCCGAAACGCGATTTCGCTGCTCATTGGATGCTGCCTGAACTGCTGTGCTCTTCCAGCACCACTGATCCAGAATCTGGTTTCCAGCATCTGCAGTCATTGTTTTTACCTCTTCATCATCATCATGCCTACCCTCGCCTGCAGGACGCAGTATATCCTGGAGTCTGTGTGGACTCCAAAACACAAGTGGGCCTTGCTCAGGTCCCACCCATTCCATTTTGACCAAAGCTAATTCTGTCCTCCTATCTATATCTCAATACCCCCTGAAACCAGAAGGTGAAGCTGGCATTCAACCCGTCATTGATTCATTTCTACAGCAAGGCCTTCTAGTCCCATGCCATTCTTCTGTCAATACACCTATCTTTCCGATCCCTAAACCAGGATGTCATGAATGTCGTTCACGACCTTCATGAAGTAAATAAAATCATTGAAGCTCATAATCCTCCAGTTGCCAATCCTGCTACTATCCTCAGCCAAGTTCCAGCAGATGCCAAGATCTTCGCTGTCGTTGACCTCCAACATGCATTCTTTTGTCTTCCTTTGCATCCAAATAGCCCAATACATTTTTGCCTTCTTTTAAGGGCCACCAATATACGTGGACTTGCCTACCTCAAGGGTTTATTCACTCGCCCACATTCTTTTCAGAGACTCTTCAAGCCCAGCTTGAATTATTTGAATTTCCTGGAGACGCTACCCTAGTTCAAAACATTGACCTCCTTGCTAGCCCTGACAAAGTGTCCAATCACACTGACTCCACTACCTTTCTCAACCATCCACATCAATGTGGTTATATTGTACCCCCTCCAACAAAGTTAAGTTCCTAATGAGCCTTAACAGTATGAACTCACCCCAAAACAACTACAAATCTTTACGGAGCTTAAAATGACCCTCTCTTCAGCACCACACTGGGCCGACGTTTGTATGACTGCCACTTTCATCTTTATGTTGCCATCCTTGATACCTGTGCTCCAGCTGTTCTCACCCAGCAACATGGCTCCTCTTGGTGCCCTATTGCCTATTATTCTACTGAGCTTGATCCTTTTGCTCAAGGTATGCCTTTCTGCACCCAGATTCTCTCTGCCATCCACACTCTGGTAGTGGCTGCCTCTAATATAACTTTACATCAAAATGTAGAAGTCTGTACCTCGCATTCTGCAGTATCCTTGCTGATTTCTAAACATACTCTGCGCCCCGCTATGGTTCGTATCAGTCGCTATGAGATTTCATTACTTCTGAATCCATTTCTCTCCTTTAAATACTGCTCTAACATTACCCCGCTACATTCCTGCAGGAAGAACCACTTGAACTGCCTGATCCTCCCCATGATTGTGTTCTCATAAATGAACTTGTTACTAAACCATGTTCTGATCTTACGTACGTCACAGATGTGATCAACAAAACGGGTCAAGATGCAGGGAAGATACCTGCCCAACTGTTGCCTGATTCGTGTGGATGGAAGTTTACTTGCTGGCTATGATCGCTGTGTGGATGGATCGTGTGGGATGTACTGATAGTCCTTGGACTCATCCTAGGAATACACACTGTCGTCTGCTTATGCGTGAAATAGACTGTGCATTGTTTTTCACCTAAGCCAAAGAGCATCTGGTTAATTGACCCTTGTCTACCCCTCTAACTCTGTGCCTGAACTTCCATGCTGAAATCCTGTATCTTTCAGACTCTGCTCCTCTGGACGATGACCTGGCAGAGGAGGCACTTGACTTATTTGAAAATATACATTGACTGGATGGACTAATAATTTCCTATTCCTATTCCTTGGATGCTGCCTGACCTGCTGTGCTTTAACCAGCAACACATTTTCAACTGCGATCTCCAGCATCTGCAGACCTAATTTTTTACCCTAATAATAATTATAAGCCAAGTAGTTGTCATGAAATAATAAAAGGAGGGAATAAGAAAGTCTATAGCCATAAAACTTGTCTTTAAACATTTAAACTAAAATGTAATGTTGAATTATAGAGCACATTTGCTGCACACTAAAAAATAGACAGGCAGGGAGGCTTGGTAAAAGTGGAGAACTCAAGGTATGCAGAAGATAACAAAGTGATAACAGGATACCCTAAGGCAATTAAGAACATTTGCCTTAACAGTGAACTGTGTAAATAGGACACAGTGATAACATTCATGGCTGTTCCCTTGTGAAATTAATGACAGCGTTTGATTCTGACCCCCGAAACGAAATTCAGTACTATCAAAGGCCTTGTAATTGACAGTCAGGAACTGTTAATTATAATGGATTCTTATTACCCCTTGCAAGCTAGGCAAACCGAGGGAAAACACCGTTGCTGTTATAACTCCCTGACTTGAGAGTTCAAAAGGACAAGAGTGACAGAGAAACCATTATAGCACTGGGGCTCCCGAAGCCATTAAAAAATTAACTCTTCGTGCTTACCTGCTTTGGATTGAACGTAATTGCATTTTTGAGACTTTATGATGGTATTGAGTAGCCATTACCAGTTATTAAATATGAACTCTGTAAAACGTAACATTGAAGCTTTAACTTACTTGCTGTTCTTGCAGACCACTCTACAGACCTTTCAGACTGCCCCACTGTCAATTCCAACTAATCAGATCTTATGTCTTATTTGAATCACAACCCTGAAAAGAAAGCATGTTTAATTCGAAGACTAATGAATCAGTTTAAATGCAACCTTTTGGTAACATCTCAGCCTCAGGTACCGTATGATTCAGTGCCTAAAAAGCAGGGGTCTGCTCCTCGCTTAGAAATTATTCTAGGCCTAACATTGAAGAGATTCTGGCACAATGTGTCAGCAAGCCATTTTATGATCAAAAGTTTGCTCTCCTGCTAAGAAGCCATTTTGGAAAACAGTTGTATCTGACCTGTGACCTGTGCAAGGTTAGGAACTCTCCAATTAGCTCAGACTGATACCCCTTTATGATAGGAGTTTATCTTGCTAGCAGGCACCTCACTCGGCTGGGTATGTTTTTCCCACCTGATGAATGGCTTAGAGCCTGTGGGAGTGATTAGTCAAGCGTACAGTGACCTGTCAATTAACTTTTCTTCCTTACGAATTAAGAACATGCAATGTTTTTGTAAATCTTTGTGTAAAGGAAACCACTTTGTATCAGTACATCAGAGTAGCCTGCCAGGGCACTTGAAGAGTTGGCCCCCTACTCTCCTAGGTTACTAGAACCTAGCGAGTTTAGCTTATCGGTATCAGTGGAGCTGTTGGTAAATAAAGGGGATAACTAAAATTAAACTAAACAGTCTATAAGAGTTTTTTTATTCCAGACTCTCAAAGAGTACGATCTCCAGGACGAATCGTGAGAGGTTACAGGTCTGACTCCACAAGGGATTCCCTGGGCTGTCTCAAATCCCTACTTTAACACTCTAACTCATCCATGTTGACCAGTTAGCCTAAACAATCTAGTACCATTTGCTAGCACTTGGCCCATATCCCTCTAAACCCTTCCATCCAGATTCCATTCAAATATTGTAATTTTACCAGCCTTCACGACTTCCTCAAGCAGCTAATTCCATACCCGCGCCACCCTTTGCTTGAAAAAGTTGTCCCTTAAGTCCCTTTTATTTCTTTCCCCTCTCACCCTAAATGTATGCCATCTAGTTCTAGACTCCCCCCAACTCAGGGAAAAGACCTTGTCTGTTTATCCTATCAATGCCCCTCATGATTTTATAAATCTCTGTAAGGTCACCTCTCAGCCTCCGATACTCCAGGGAAAACAGGACCAACCTATTCAGCTTCTCTCGATAGCTCAAATCCTCCAACCCTGGCAACTTCCTTCTAACTCTTTTTTTTTTGAACCCTTTCAAGTTTCACAACAAACTTCTGACAGAAAGGAGACCAGAACTGCACACAATATTCCAAAAGTGGTCTAACCAATGCCCTGTACAGCTGCAACATCACCTCCCAACTTCAATACTCGATACTCTGACCAATAAAGGAAAGCATTCCAAACACCACCTTCGCTATCTTATCTATCTGTGACTACTTTCAAGGAGCTATGAACCTGCACTCCAGATCTTTGTTCAGCAACACTCCCTTGGATCTTACCATTAAGTGTATAAGTCCTCCTCTGATATGCTTTTCCAAAATGCAGTGCCTCATATGTATCTAAATTAAACTCCGTCTGCCACTTCTCAGCCCATTGACCCATCTGATTAAGGTCTTGTTGTCCTCTGAGCTAAGCATCTTCGCTGTCCACTACACCTTTAATTTTGGTGTCATCTGCAAAATTAGTAACTGTCGTATAGTGACATCCACAGCATTTAGAGTCATAGAGATGCACAGCATGGAAAGAGACCCTTCGGTCTAACCCATCCATGCTGACCAGATATCCCAACCCAATCTAGTCCCACCTGCCAGCACCCGGCCCATATCCCTTCAAACCCTTCCTATTTATATACCATCCAAATGCCTCTTAAATGTTGCAATTGTTCTCGCCTTCATCACTTCCTCTGGCAGTTCATTCAATACACATACCATCCTCTGCTTGAAAAAATTGCCCCTTAGATCTCTTTTATATCTTTCCCCTCTCACCCCAAACCTATGCCCTCTTGTTCTGGACTCCCCAACCCCAGGGAAAAGATTTTGTCTATTTATCCTATCCATGCCCCTCATTTTGTAAATCTCTAGAAGGTCACCCCTCAGCCTCCGACGCTCCAGGGAAAACAGCACCAGCCTGTTCAGCCTTTCCCTGTAGCTCAGATCCTCCAACCCTGGCAACATCCTTGTCAATCTTTTCTGAACCCGTTCAAGTTTCACAACATCTTTCCAATAGGAAGGAGACCAGAACTGCATGCAATATTCCAGCAGTGGCCTAACCAATATTCTGTACAGTCGCAACATGACCTTCCAACTCCTATACTCTGACCAATAAAGGAAAGCATACCAAACGCCGCCTTCACTATTCTGTCTACCTGCGACTCCACTTTCAAGGAGCTATGAACCTGCACTCTAAGGTCTATTTGTTCAGCAACACTCTCTAGGACCTTACCATGAAGTGTATAAGTCCTGCTAAGATTTGCTTTCCCAAAATGCAGCACCTCGCATTTATCTGAAATAAACTCCATCTGCCACTTCTCAGCCATTGGTCCATCTGGTCCAGATCCTGTTGTAATCTGAGGTAACCCTCTTTGCTGTCCACTACACCTCCAATTTTGGTGTCATCTGCAAACTTACTAACTGTACCTCTTATGCTTGTATCCAAATCATTTATGTAAATGACAAAAAGTAGGGGACTCAGCACTGATCCTTGTGGCACTCCACTGGTCACAGACTTCCAGACTGAAAAACAACCCTCCACCACCATCCTCTTCTACCTTTGAACTAGTTCTGTAACCAAATGGCTAGTTCTCCCTGTATTCCATGAGATCTAACCTTGCTAATCAGTCTCCCATGGGAACCTTGTCGAACGCCTTACCGAAGTCCATATAGATCAGATCTTCTGCTCTGCCATCATCAATCTTCTTTGTTACTTCTTCAAAAAGCTCAATCAAGTTCGTGAGACATGATTTTCCCACGCACAAAGCCATGTTGACTATCCCGAATCAGTCCTTGCTTTTCCAAATACATGCACATCCTGTCCCTCAGGATTCCCTCCAACAACTTGCCCACCACCAAGGTCAGGCTCACCGGTCAATAGTTCCCTGGCTTGTCTTTACCCCCCCTTCTTAAACAGTGGCACCACGTTTGCCAACCTCCAGTCTTCCAGCACCTCACCTGTGACTACCGATGATACAAATATCTCAGCAAGAGGCCCAGCAATCACTTCTCTAGCTTCCCACAGAGTTCTCGGGTACACCTGATCAGTTCCGGGGGATTTATCCACTTTTAAACATTTCAAGACATCCAGTACTTCCTCCTCTGTAATCTGGACATTTTGCAAGATGTCACCATCTATTTCCCTACAGTCTATAACTTCCATGTCCTTTTCCACAGTAAATACTTCCACAAAATATTCATTTAGTATCTCCCCAACTTTCTGTGGCTCCACACAAAGGCCACCTTGCTGATCTTTGAGGGGAAAGTGAGGACTGTAGATGCTGGAGATAAGAGCTGAAAAATGTGTTGCTGGAAACGCGCAGCAGGTCAAGCAGCATCCAAGGAGCAGGAGAATCGACGTTTCGGGCATAAGCCCGATTCCTGGAGAAGGGCTTATGCCCGAAACGTCGATTCTCCTGCTGCTTGACCTGCTGATCTTTGAGGGGCCCGATTCTCTCCCTAGTTACCCTTTTGTCTTCAACATATTTGTAAAAGCCATTTGGATTCTCCTTAATTCTATTTGCCAAAGCTATTTCATGTCCCCTTTTTGCCCTCCTGATTTCCCTCTTAAGTATCCTCCTACTTTCTTTCAACTCTTCTAATGATTCACTCGATCTATCCTGTCTATACCTGACATATGCTTCCTTCTTTTTCTTAACCAGACCCTCAATTTCTTTACTTTACTTATCTAGCATTCCCTATACCTACCAGCCTTCCCTTTCGCCCTGACAGGAATATTTATATAAATGATGAAATGTGGTGGACCTAGCACCCATCCTTGTGGTATACTGCTGGTCACAGGCCTCCAGTCTGAAAAGCAACTCTCCACCACCACCCTCTGTCTTCCTACCTGTGAGCTGGTACTGTATCCAAATTACTAGTTCTCGCTGTATTCGATGATATCTAACCTTGCGAACTTGTCCCCCTTGGGGAATCTTGTCAAACGCCTTACTGAAGTCTATATAGTACCCTGGCATGTATGCCGTCAGGCCCAGGGGACTTGTCTGCCCTCAATCCTAATGGTTTGCTGTGTAACTTTTCTTTCTCAATGTTATTGTTTAAGTTCTATCCTTTCTATAATCTCTGACTTGCCCATTCCAATAGGAATGGTACTGTTGTCCTCCAGCTTGAAAACTGAGGAAAAGGATTGACTTAGCATCTCTGCCATTTCAGTGTTCCTCCTATAACTCACCGGTTTCATCTTCCAAGGGGCTTGAGTAACTCTGTTCCCTTCAGCATGCCAACACAAGCTTTTGCTATTCTTTTTGATATTTTGCGCTAGGTTTCTTTCGTAATTTACCTTTATTCGTTTTTTTTAGTATCCCTTCGTTTATGTTTGCAAGTTTTCCAATGTTTCATCTTTCGAGGTCTGGAATAACATTTCGGAAAAGACATTTTTTTAAAAAGAAAACCCCACCTTTCAGGTGGCTGGCGAGGGGAGCAGGGAACACATTCGCCCCGCCCCCATTGCCTCCGATTGGTTGGATGCCTCGTCTAACCGCGCCCACTCCACGCGGAGTGACGTCACGGTCTGGTCACCCAGCCCCTTGTGTTGGCGCATGTGCAGTGTAGGTCATGTAGTGGGACAAAGACAGTGTTACTGAGTGTGGGAGAGGAATGACGCCGGCGGCTTAAGGAACAAGAACAGAAACCGCTGGAAAAGTTGAGCAGCCCTGGCTGCATGTGTCAAGGGAATCCGAGGAAACGTTACGTGTCCAGTGATGCTCTTTCAGAACAGAAACAGGTTTCGGAGACGTCGCCAGGCCTGAGCGCCCGGGGAGAGGGGACAGTGAGTACCTACTTCGACACTGTCCTATCCCCCCAGTCCAGGAACTCCCCACATACGTTCAGGACACCACCCACACCCTCCACCTCCTCCAAGACTTCCGTTTCCCCAAACCCCAACGTCTCATTTTCACCATGGATATCCAATCCCTCTACACCTCCATCCGCCATGGCCAGGGCCTCCAAGCCCTCTGTTTCTTCCTCTCCCGAGGTCCCCAACAGTATCCTTCCACCGACACACTCATTCGTCTGGCCAAACTGGTCCTCACCCTTAACAATTTCTCCTTCGAATCCTCCCACCTCCTCCAGACCAAAGGGACAGCCATGGGCACCCGTATAGCCCCCAGTTATGCCTGTCTCTTTGTTGGCTACGTAAAACAGTCCACCTTCTACCACTCCCCACCTCTTCCTCTGTTACATTCATGACTGCATTGGCACCACCTCGTGCTCCCGCGAGGAAGTTGAGCAATTCATCAACTTCACCAACACATTCCACCCTGACCTTAAATTTCCCTGGACCATCTGACACCTCCCTCCCCTTCCTGGACCTCTCCATCTCCATTAATAATGACCGACTTGACACTGGTATTTTATAAACCCACAGACTTCCACAGCTACCTGGATTACATCTCTTCCCACCCTACCTCCTGCAAAAATGCCATCCCGTATTCCCAATTCCTTTGCCTCTGCCGTATCTGTTCCCAGGAGGGCCAGTTCCACCACAGAACACACCAGATGGCCTCCTTCTACAGATACCGCAATTTCCCTTCCCACGTGGTTAAAGATGCCCTCCAAAGCATCTTTTCCACATCCCACACCGCCGCCCTCAGAGCCCACCCCTCCAACCGTAACAAGGGCAGAACGCCCCTGGTGCTCACCTTCCCTCCTACCAACCTTCGCATAAACCAAATCATCTGCTGACATTTCTGCCACCTTCAAACGCACCCCACACGAGGGATATATTTCCCTCCCCATCCCTTTCCACCTTCCGCAAAGACCGTTCCCTCTGTGACTCCCTGGTCAGGTTCATGCCCCCCTACAACCCACCCTCCCATCCTGGCACCTTCCCCTGCCACCGCAGGAATTGCAAAACCTGCGCCCACACCTCCTTCCTCACCTCCATCCAAGGCCCTAAAGGAGCCTTCCACACCCATCAAAGCTTTTCCTGCACATCCACCAATATCATTTATTGTATCCATCGCTCCCGATGCGGTCTCCTGTACATTGGGGAGACTGGACGCCTCCTAGCAGAGCGCTTTAGGGAACATCTCTGGGACACCCACACCAATCAACCACACCGCCCTGTGGCCCAACATTTGAACTCCCTCTCGCACTCTGCCGAGGACATGGAGGTCCTGGGCCTCCTTCGCCGCCGCTCCCTCCCCACCAGACGCCTGGAGGAAGAACGCCTCATCTTCCGCCTCGGAACACTTCAACCCCAGGGCATTAATGTGGACTTCAACAGCTTCCTCATTTCCCATTACCCCACCTCACCCCATTCTAAACTTCCAGCTCAGCACTGTCCCCTGACTTGTCGTACCTGCCTATCTTCTTTTCCACCCATCCACTCCACCACCCCTCCCCCCATACCTATCACCTTCTTCCCACCCCCACTCACCTATTGTACTCTATGCTACTTTCTCCACACCCCCACCCTACTCTCATTTATCTCTTCACCCTTCAGGATCTCTGCCTGTATTTCTGATGAAGGGCTTTTGCCCGAAATGTCAATTTTCCTGCTCCTTGGATGCTGCCTGAACTGCTGTGCTTTTCCAGCACTATTCTAATCTAGGCTCTGGTTTCCAGGGTCTGCAGTCATTGTTTTTACCGGGAGGAGACAGTGAGACAGGGGAGGATTGGAAACCGCAGGAGGAGGGAGACTGGGGAGTTTATAAACTCCGAGGGGAGGCCTGAGGCCGCGAATAAAAGCTCCACAGGCCCAGTGTTTACTTTGTTTGGGGAAGGACCTCTGGGGGCAACCGGTCTCTATATTCGTGAGGGTAAGACGCATGTTGTCTTGGGGCAGGGAGCGCGGGCATTCTTCTTGGTGAGGGCACCATCAGCTATCATTTCTGGGAGAGAATTCCAACTTTGTGGCAGCCTTTGTGTCAACTAGAATTTTCTCATTCTGGATGTAAGTTGGCTCGCTGAGCTGGAAGGTCATTTTCAAATGTTTCATCACCATACTAGATAACATCGTTAGTGAGTCTAGTGGAGCGCTGGTACTATGTCCTGCTTTCTATTTATGTCTTTTGGTTTTTTAGGGTGGGTGATATCATTTACATTCTTTTTCTCAGAGCATGGTAGATGAGGTCCAAAGCAAAAACTTTCCAGTTGGAATGTCATGCTTCTAGGAATTCTTGTGTGTGTTTCTGGTTGGTTTATAGGACGGTGGCTTGTCATTGGATGGATGTATGGTCCCAGTCAACATGGTGTCCTCCGTTGTCTGTCTGTAAAGATATTAGTGATAGTGCATCATGTGTTTTTGTGGATAGTTAATGTTCATATATCCTTGTGGCTAGTTTTATACCTGTTTGTTAGATGTAGTGTTTAGTACAGTCTTGGAATCCCTATGTGTGGAAATATGCCCTTCGGCCCAACAACCCCATACTGACCCTGTAGAGAGTATGCCAGCCAAGCCCATTCCTCTACAATTACCCCGACTTAAGCACCATTGTGGGCAATTTTAGCATGGTCAATTCACTTAGCCTGAATTTCTTTGGATTGTGGGAGGAAACCGGAGCACCCAGAGGAAACCAACACAGACACGGGGAGATTGTGCATACGCCACACAGACAGTAGCCCCAGAATGAGATTGAACCTGGGTCTCTGGCGCTGTGAGGCAGCAGTGCTAACCACTGAGCCACCGTGCCGCTCCCTTCTATTTCAACTGTCTTTCAACTTTAAACACATTCATCACAGTCTTCCCAGAGGACTGTTCTCTCTCATTAGAGATGGCTGGTGGTGGTTTATCTTGAGGGTCACCACACCTCAGCTGAGGGGAAAGGCCGAGAAGGAGATCCTCACATTTCTCCAACTTGGGTGATACATAATGTGAAGTACCTTGGTATACTTTTGTTGAAATGTTATCATCCGTATTAGCTGTTGCTGTTGCTGTCATTTATTGGCAAGACTCATGTCAAGTGAAACAATTTTAGCAAGAAATTGTCAACTGGCAGAGCTCCCCCACCCAATGCCAAAGAAGTGATTGCCTTTGTCGATGAAAGAAAATTGGCAAAGAAAAAGAAATTTAAGTGTCATGTACCTTTAGAAAGAGTGGAAGGGTTGATGTTGCAAAATAAATGAAAACAACATTTATGAAGTGGAGCAACAAACTAAATTAACAACGTTGGTTTCTTTTCACATAACTGCACTACTGCAAATGTCTGTTTTATGGGAAAATGTTATGTACTCAAATATGTTCTTATTTTGTAAAGAGTCAGGTCAATAGGTTTAATTTTGTCAATAGTGATCAGTAAGATCTTGATTTATACAGCATCTATGTGAAATGCACTGGTAGTTAATATTTGATCGAGTAAGTCTCCACTGACCACCACAAGAACAAAGTTATCCCTGTCTGAACTGTCAGAAAAGATGTGCTTTCTTCACAAATTTTGCCTTCTTGATGTGTTTGTATGTCTTGCAATATTTGATTTTAAAATATGTAATTTACAATGAAAATGAATTGTTTGTGCTTTTTAATGTTGATTTTAAGGTATGCTGATAAGAAACTATGTATGCATTTAGGCCGTCTAAAAATAGAATGCTTTTCATACTCAAAGTTGCTGTGCAAACAAAACACGATTTGGGAGGTGATGGTTGTTCCCTATCTCAAAGCCAATATAAATAATACCTGTGGTGTCAACACATGCAACCACTGCCTTTCACTCTTTTTTATGGAAATCATTGGGAATTTAACAGATACACTACTGCAGCAGAATCTGTGCACATTACATCGGGCTTCCCATCAGGATGCCATAACAAAACTCAACCTAATTTGGGGAGTTGGGGAAAGTGAAAAATAACTGAATCTCTAGTATATACCCTGTGGTTAAAGAGCACTACAACAGTATTGTACGGACATGTCAGCTGACTTGCTGAGACCTAACTTTACTCTACGACACCTTGATTGGCTTGAGTTGTCGCTTGAGTTGTTGCATGTAAAACGAAACATTATGGAGTAAAGACATTTTTGAGACTGAAAATGTTTTATTTGGCCTTCAGCAGTCACACCTACACTTTTACCATATACTTTGCTTATTTTGATTTAACTTGATGGTATGTAACCTCAGTTGCTAAACAACCCTCAGTGGAACCTCAAGTGTTATTTGTGATCCAATTCAAAAGCCAACTTCCTCCAAATACAAAATGTTGCTGACTACAAAGAAAAATCATACAAAAGCTTTTATCAACTCCCCAGATTGATTTACCGCAAGAAATAGCAGTATTGGCCATTCTGCTCCATTATTCAGTGAGATCATGTCTGATCTGATAACCCTCAATTCCATTTTCCTGCCTTTCCCCCCAAATCCTTGATTCCTTCCTGATCTTCCTTTGACACCTTCAATTTTTCAGAAGTTTAACTTATCTAGAACTTCCAAGACTGAGACACTTGGACACACAGTACCAACATCAGTCCTTGTTAATTGTTCTTGCTTCTGCGCCACAGAAAATTGTTTTCTGGATCCTTGTTTGAGTCTACAAACTGCTCAATAAGCTCAAACAACCCTGTTCTGTTCTAATGAGCCAATATCTCTGACAGCTCCATTTCAATGAAATTGAAAAAGCTTCCTATCACCCATTCGGGCCAGGATTAAAGATGATTCTCATTTTCCTAAATACTTGGAATCGATTTAATTGATTTTAAACAAACAAGTTCTGACAGATGTTCGGATTCGTTTGAGAAGTTTAGCAGAATTGTTTTTCTCAGATGGGGCAATGAAACTTCTTTAGATTGTTTCCACTATTGGAGGTCTACCTCCAGTTCTTTTGTTTTAGCACATTATAATGATCTTCTGAACTAGTTTTATTTCATTATATCCATCCCTTCAAACAAACCAATTCTTCCCATAAGTAAATTCATCCATCTCCAGCACATTCTAGGTGATATGTTTCCTTAAATTCCATTAAAATGTCCTACCTCTTTCCTTAAATCTACTCCCCCTAGTTGCTGAAGCCATCCACCAAGGGGAAAAGTTTCTTCCTATCTAGACCCTAAGTGTCTTATCTGTACACTCCAAACAGGTCCTCACCCAGCCTTCTCTGCTCTAAGGAAAATACCCTCAGCCGATCTAATCATTCTCATAGCTGAAACTCACCAACATGCACCACCCTGGGTTAGTATTCCCTTCTGCACCCTTTCTAGTGCCATCACATTCTTCTAATAATGTGACGACCAGATCCACTACTCCAGCTGTGGCCCAACTAATGCCTTGTACAGTTCCATCATGATCTCCTGGCTGTCATGTTCAATGCCTTAACTTTTAAGGGCAAGTATTTCATATGCCGCCTTAACCATATCATCCACATGTCCTGTTGCCTTCAAGAATCTATGAACACACATACCTTTCTCTGATCTTCAGTACATTCTAAGTTCTTGCGATTCATCATGTACTCCCTTGCCTGTTGATCCTCCTGAAATGTATCATCTCGATCTTTTCAGGATTGAACTCCATCTGCCAATGTTCTGCTCATCTGACCAACTCATCTTTATTGCCCTGTAGTCTAAAACTTTCCTCCTTGCCATATATTAGTGTGGGTTCTGAATTTCTATTGGGCCTGATTTATTGAGGTTGCATTGTGTTTATTTTGTGGGCATAGTTTTAGAAAATTAGGAGGATACTTGGATCCAGTATCTGTTTATACCCAAAGAAGAAACTCAAACCAGATTTTTTTTTAATCCAATGTTTTCCCTGGTAACATTTTCACAACGTCTTCAATTTCCGCAACACCCTTTGCTTAACTTAAACTATGTTCAAATCAAGATATTACTGAATGGAGATCATAACTACTTGTACTTTTAAATCTGTCTCAAGCAATGCTGCAAATTAGGTAATCTTGCATGATTATTTTATAACTGTGCTCAAAACCTTTTTTAAAAAGTGACCGGATGAAGATTGAAGTTGACTGAACTGCTTTCTTCATTTTATAATATAACGTTGACTCTCCTGCTTCTTGGATGCTGCCTGATCTGATGCACTTTTCCAGCAACACATTTTCAGCAATTTGTAAATAACATTTGTCTTTTTTCAGGTTCATTAGCTGCTGCTTAAGTGTGTTGGTAGGTTTGTGGGCTACCATGATGTGGAGAGGTTTGAGTTGTCTGGACATCCATTTCACAGATGTCTTTGATGTAAGGTAATGTGGCTAGTGTTTCTGCGCATGTGTCTGCTTGTTTGACTTTGTTGAGAAATCAGCGGACAGGGTTTATTGAGTACCCGTTCTTCTTGAATATGCTGTATAAGTATTTATCTTCTGCTCTTCATAGTTCCTGGGTGGTGCAATGTGTAGTGGCTCGTTGAAATAGTGTCCTGATGCAGATTTGTTTGGGATGATTTGCTTCTGCATTAGGTACTAGGGGCTGTGTATGTTGTTTTCCTGTAGACGTTAGTCTGAAGTTCCCTATTGACTATTCGCTCTCCTGACATCTAGGAATGGCACTTTGTTGTTCTCTTTTGTGAATTTTATGCCAGTAAGGATATTGTTGATGGTGTTGTAGGTTTCCTCTAATCTGTTTCATTATGTGATGACAAAGGTGTCATCACTGTGGCGGACCCAAAATTTGGGTTGGAGTGTTGGGAGGACTGTTTGTTCAAGTCTCTGCATTATTGCTTCTGCTAGGAACCTTGATATTGGTGGTCTCATGGGTGTTCAGTTGATTTGTTTGTTTGGCTTGTTATTGAATGTGAAGTAGGTGATAAGATATGGGTCCACAAGCTTGACAGTGTTATCTTTTTGCAGATGAAGTTGGTGCTGTTTGGTGTTTGTCTTTGGTTTTTCTCGTAGTGTAGTCAGTGTTTCTTTGGCCACGTTGATGTTCATGGATGTGAACAGGGCTGGATGTCAAAGGACAGTATTATTTCATCCTCTTCTACCTTGTGTATTTGGTGTTCAGGAATTCTTGGGTGGAGTGAATGGAGTGGCGTGAATCTTCTACTCAGTGTTTTTGTCTTCAGTGGAGTTCTTTGACTAGTCTGTATACTGGTGTTCCAGGTAGTGAGACTGTGGGCCTGAGGGGGGCTCCTGGTTTGAAGAGGAGAACAACAAAGTGCCATTCCTAGATGTCACAGTAGAGCGAACAGTTAAGGGGAACTTCAAACTAGCGTCTACAGGAAACAATACACACGGACCAAATACTTAACTACAGAAGCAATCATCCCAACACCCACAAACAAAGCTGCATCAGGAGATTAATTCAACAAGCCACCATACATTGCAGCACAGAGGAACTGCGATGGACAGAAGAGAAATACGTATACGTACTCGAGAAGAATGGGTAGCAATAAACCCAGTGCGCCAATTTCTCATTGATGCTTCCAAGCTGACCCTCAAATTTGGTTTGTCCCTGCATTCTTTCCTGGTTGTCTTTTGTGGGTTTTGAAAACTTTCCCAATCCTCTGACTGAGGATAAGAGTTGGGAAGTTATGTTGTGGCTGATAGGACATTGGGTAGACCACTTGGAATATTGTGTGTAATTCTGGTCTCGCTCCTATCAGAATGATGTTGTGAAACTTGAAAGGGTTCAGAACACATTTAAAACGATGTTGTCAGGGTTTGAGCTGAATGGGCTGGGCTGTTTTTCCTTGTGCACCAGAGGCTGAGGAGTGACTGAGAGTCACTAATAAAATCATGAGAGGCATGGATAGGGTAAATAGACAAGGACATTTCCCTGGGTGAGAGAGTCCAGAACCAAAGGGCAAAAGGTTTAGAGTGGAGGAGGGCAAGATTTGAAAGGGTCCTAAGGAGTAACCTTTTCATGCAGAGAGTGGTGTGTGGAAGGAATGAGCTGCCAGAGGAAGTGGTGGATGTTGATACAGCTATGACATTTAAAAGGCATCTGGATAGGTATTTGAATAGGAAAGGTTTAAAGGGATATGGGTAAGTGCTGGCAAATGGGACTAGATGAGGCCAGGATATCTGGATGGCCCGAAGGGGCTGTTCTGTGCTGTAAATCTGACTCTGGCTTGCCACTACCATTTGCCACGTCCGTATGTTTAGTTTCTCGCGGGTTGTCTGTGTCAATGTCTTGATGTCTCATTCCACCCACCACATACCACCACCACCCACCACAGGGACGATAACCAATTCATGTCTGTCTTTTTTTATCAAGAAGCTGTATTGCAGGTTCAACCTGAATTTGCACTTCTTTTGCTTCCCAAAATCAGACTTGCTCACTCTCAGCAATATCCTGAAAGGTATTAACTTTCACGTGGTGTTATCCAAAATTCGCAGATGTCAGTCCTGACGTTTTTGCTTTTTATGTCCCTGTAAGATCCGGAATCAGCAACTTCAGGAGAATTAGTTTGAGCGGAGTGAGAATAGAGGAAGAGAGAGAGAGAGAGAGTGGGATGCTTTCAATTTTGTGGAACAGCAAAAGAAATAAATGTTCTGCAGAAAGTGGAGTAGCTTGTTCTGAATTTCTACCCTGGACTGACCGTGATGACTTTTGTAATCTCTTTTTCCAGAGTATCTGAAGACTGAAGTTTAAAAATCAACAGATGAAGGGCCTATGCCTGAATTGTCGATTCTCCTGCTGTTTGGATGCTGCCTGACCTGCTGTGCTGTTCCAGAACCGCACTTTTCAACTCCTCTCCAGCATCTGCAGTCCCCACTTTCACATCAATGTCTGACAGTCACTCAATCCATCAGGACCTCAACGATTTTCAACTATGATTCTGTGAGAAGGAGCAAAACATTTTGGTTCCTGTTTCAGACCATTTTCAGCATCAGCGGGACTGAATGAGAGTCTCTACTGTTACAGCACACTGTGTGTAAAGCCTGAAACAGTTATACGGCCAGGAAAGAGGAATTTACTGTGGGCAGGGGCCATACATGGGGATGTAGCTGCGGCCATGGTGAAACCAGAGGAATCCCACACTGTGGAGAAACCGTGGAAGTGTTGCGACTGCGGGAGAGGCTTCCATGCCCCATCTGTCCTGGAGATTCATCGGCGAAGTCACACCGGGGAGAGGCCATTCTCCTGCCCCGAGTGCGGGAAAGGCTTTACCTGCTCCTCCCGCCTGCTGGACCACCGCCGAGTACACACTGGGGTGAAGCCATTCTCCTGCCCTGAGTGTGGGAAGGGCTTCACCTACTCCTCCCACCTGGTGGCCCACCAGCGCGTCCACGCTGGGGAAAGGCCCTTCCCCTGCTCTGAGTGTGGGAAGGCCTTCAGCATATCCTCGGACCTGCTGAAGCACCAACGGGTCCACAGAGGGGAGAGGCCATTCAGCTGCCCTGAGTGCGGGAAGGCCTTCAGTGATTCCTCTACCCTGCTGAGGCACCAGTGGGTCCACATCGGGAAAAGGCCGTTCTCGTGCCCTGAGTGCAGGAAGGGCTTCACCCGCTCTTCCGCTCTGCTGACCCATCTGCGAGTCCACACGGGTGAGAAGCCCTTTACCTGCCCCGAGTGCAGGAGGGCCTTCAGCAGGTCTTCCCACCTGCTGAGGCACCAGCGAGTCCACACTGGGGAGAGGCCGTACTCCTGCCTTCAGTGCGGAAAGTGCTTTACCCAGCCCTCCAACCTGCTGACCCACCAGCGGATCCACACCCGCGAGAGACCGTTCTCCTGCCCCGAGTGCGGGAAGGGTTTTGCTGTTTCCTCTAACCTCGTGGCCCACCGGCGGGTCCACACGGGGGAGAGGCCATTCAGTTGTCCCGAGTGCGGGAAGGCCTTCAGCAATTCCTCTGCCCTGCTTAGGCACCAGCGTGTCCACACCGGAGAGAAGCCGTTCTCCTGCCCAGAGTGCGGGAAGGGCTTTACCCGCTCCTCCACACTACTGACCCACCAGCGGGTCCACACAGGGGAGAGGCCATTCAGCTGCCCCGAGTGCAGGAAGGCCTTCAGCGATTCCTCTGCTCTGCTGAAGCACCAGCGAGTCCACACCGGGGAGAGGCCCTTCAGCTGCCCTGAGTGCGGGAAGAGGTTTACGTTTTCCCGCAATTTGCGGAAGCACCAACAGGGGCACCAGCGCTCACAACAGTCAGATTCCACAGCTAACACTGCTGTGAGTTCCCCCCAGGACTGATTCTCCTGACAGTGGGTGCAGTGGGAGAGTTGGTGCACTGTATTTGTTTTCCGTTGGACTGCAACCCCACGGTGGCTCAGGGGTGGCATGGTGACTCAGTGATTAGCACTGCTGCCTCATGGCACCAGGAACCAAGGATCAATTCCACCCTTGGGGCAACTGTCTGTGTGGAGTTTGTGGAGGGTAGGAGAATGGATGAGATAAGAAACCGCTGCCTTTCTTGAGACAAGTCTCCCGGAGAGAACTTGCTGACTGATTGTCTGATCTACTGATCCTCACAGTGCCCCATTGCCCTCAGTTAACTGGAGGAGGTCCACACAGATGTACCGAAGCCCCTCTTTGGACTGTGGAAGGAAACCTGTGCAGACAGGGAAAACATGCAAACTCCACACAGACAGTTACCTGAGGCTGGAATTGAACTTGGGTCCCTTATGCTGTGAGGTAGCAATGCATAGCAGTGTGCTATCCCAATATGTTATAAAATTTGAATAAACCTACTAAGTTGGAAATGTGTCCATAACAAGAACTTAGTGTAAATGTTTGGAAGCAAAAGTCCATCGGAATTGTCTTTGGGACGGATCCAAAACTAACTTCATTAATGATTGAAAATACTTTGATCTCTGGAACTGTCTGCCAGAGAGTGTGTTGGAGTCAGATTCAATTACGGTATTCAAAGTGGAGGTGGATCATTAAACTGAAAAGGAAAGCAATTGCAGTGTTCAGTGAAGAATAGTACAAGGTACTGTAGTGGATTTCAGAATATGAGTTTCCTGATTGGGGCTGTTCACTCACTCCTGTTACCATTTCAGGTTGCTGATTTTTCGTCAGCATCCTGCACATGTTGGGATTTTTTCTCCTTTCTAGTATCTACTTGAGTGACTCAGTGACAAATCTAGTTTATGAATTGTTCCTATGATATTCACAGTGCTATATAAATTGTTGTGGGTCACAATGTGTCCAAGTGAGGAAAAACAAACTGTTCATCTTAAATATTTATTTTTAAACAATGGAAATAAAATTAATGTTTGGAAAACACACAACTTGCTGTGTAGTAAGATCATCAAAATTACGAATGGGAGTAAGTAATTGACCATTGAGCTGCTCTGTCTTTCATTTATCTAAATTCTCTTTCCTGCACTTGTTTTTTTCATGACTTCATCTGCTGAAGTGACTACACTCCAAAAGCTTGTGATTTCAACATAGAACTAGGAGCAAGAGTCGGCCTTCCGGCCCTTCGAGTAAAAAATGAGGTCTGCAGATGCTGGAGATCACAGTTGAAAATGTGTTGCTGGTTAAAGCTCAGCAGGTCAGGCAGCATCCAAGGAATAGGAAATTCGACGTTTCGGGCATGAAGGGCTTATGCCCGAAACGTCCAATTTCCTATTCCTTGGATGCTGCCTGACCTGCTGTGCTTTAACCAGCAACTCACTTCCGGCCCTTCGAGTCTGCTTCACCACTCAATAAAATCATGACTAATCTTTTCGTGGACTATACTCCACTTACCTGCGTTTTCACCATATCCCTTAATTCTTTCATTTTTTTCAAAAACGTATCTACTGCTTCTAGTGATTGCTGAAGTAATGTCAAATCCTTCCCTGGGTAAGGAATTCCATAGATGAACAACCCTCTGGGTGACGAAGTTTCTTCTCAGTTCAGTTTTAAACCTGCTACCTCTAATCTTGAGGCCACGCGGTCATATCATAGTCTCACCTACCAGTGCAGCATCCTATTTCTATTTCTTTCATGATATATTTCTGTAAGATCTTCCAAACAACCTGCTGGACTATAACATGATGTCATGTGACGTATGACTAAAAAATTTCTTATTACGTATCCTCAGAGCAGTGAGATTTCAGGGCTCGAAGATTGGGACACTACCACTGCGCCATAAAATAAAACCCTCTGCAGCAAATAGGTCCTCTTCTATTGAATGAATGGGGAGAGGTTTCTTCTCAACATGGGATACAAATATTATACCTTCAGAGCCCATTACACTAAATTGAGTCCTCTTCGGTTGAATGAATGGATGTGGAGATGCCACAGTTGAAATCGTTAAAAATCACATCCTCCCCCTGAATATGTGACACTACCGCTATAGCCCCAGAGCCCGTTGCAGTAAATTGGGTCAGCTGCTGTTGAATGAATGAACGGGAATGAAAAGGGCGGATACACGGACCCGATTGTGACATTCCCCACCAATCCCAAAGCTTGTGGTCCGTACCGACCAATCGGAGAGAGAGATTGCAGAGGGTGGGACAACACGACACGCAAACGCGGCCGCTATTGGTCAGGTGGAGTAAGATGCGATCTGATCGGAGGAGGCGTGGATGACGCGCGTCACAGAAGGTGGAGACGGAATGAAGAAGATAAACAAAGATGGCGGCGCGAGGCTGCGGTTTCTGACGGAGGGAGGGGGGCAGACAGGCATCGTTTACCTCAGAAAATACCTTTAAAACACATTTCACATTAAAGTCGGAACTTTTCAAACAAGAGGTAACGGTTACCGGGTGAACGGGAAAGCAAATTAAAACTGTCGGCGGTGGAGGAGAGAGAGCCGGCGCCCGCGGCTTCTTCGGCGGCGGCCGGAGCCCAGGAGCTCAACAACCCCCCGGAGCTGGAGGAAGGTCCGAGCTCCAAGAAGCGGGGGTCCGGCTGGAGGCTGGATTTACTCAAGGCTTGTATCTATTAACTTATTTAAATGGTACCTACTGTATGGGGGTATGGTTTACATTAAAACCGGAGGATCATGTCAGAGTGTTTGTTTATATTGAGCAGTTGTAGTTGGTAAAATACACTCCCTGGAGGAACACCTTCTATGATGCTGCATTTCTTACCTTCTGCCCTTCCCCCATTTGTTATCTCTCATCTCAATTTTACATTTTCGGTCAAATCTAATATCACATTAATCAGCCTTGGATTTCACTGTATTATTAATTAATCTGTTGGATTATTGTAAAACAAAATTAATGGTGTAATTTCGTTTATGATGTCTGAGTTTGACATTGAAGGTGCAGGTGTGAATACCAGTAAGTTGTAAAAATAAATCAAGAGCTTGTCCTTTTTTAACAAAAAAAGGAGTTTAATGATATTATTGGCACTGTCTCCTTGAGCATGAAGATTCAAGTCTGAGCAACAAACCATTTCATGCTGTCACCCAGTTTAATTCAAGTCGAAGAAAATAATTCTGGCAGGCTAAGATTTATACAACCCAAAATATGATTGATTATCTTGTGTATTCTTACCTTTAAGCCGTAACAGAAGGCATTGCGTGGCAGTTTGAGACTGAAACATGGCTGGAAAGAATGTAGATTGATGAGGAAAATCAAATGGCAGAGTTTGAGACCAAAATCTGTCAGTCTGGCTTGATTGCATGAGTGGTGGTTCTTCAAAAGCACCTTCCAAGTCATGACCTCAACCACCAAGAACAGAGAAGTGTGAACACAGGATTCCGACTGCAAGATATATCGCATTGCTTCTTTGTTATTGACCAAAATGCTGGAACTCACTCCTGAACATTGTTGCAGACCACACCATGTTTGTGAAGCAATTTAAGAGGCAGCTCAGGACCACCTTTTCAAGGTCAGTTTGGAAAGAGTTGTTGGCACAGCCAGTGATATTCGCATCTCATGAAATAGTAAGCAAAGAACCCAGGGCGTTGGAAGCTGAATTTGGCATGGATGGAGGATTGGCTAACGACCACAGTTGTGGTAAGGGGCATGTTCAGGATGGCAACTTGTAACTTGTGGTGTACCACAGGGATCAACGCTGGGGCCAACATTATTTACAATATGTATACGAATTACTTGGATAAGTAAAGTGAATGTACTTTTGCTAAGTTTGCAGAAGAGACAGTTGATGTGAAAGCAGGTGGTGAGGATGACATTAGATATCTGGAGAGGGATATAGACAGGTTAAGCAAATGAACGAAAGCTTGGCAGATGGGAAAATGAGGTCATGCAGTTTGTCAGGAGGTGAAGAACTGAATATTAAATGGAGAAAACTTTAGAATAGAGGGATTTGGAATCACATCCACGAATCTCTTCATCCAATTTCAGTAAGTAATAGGGAGGCAAATGGGAGGTTGGCCTTTTCAATAGAGTATAAATATAGGAAGGTTATAGTGAACCTATGGTAAGGTACTAGTCAGGCCGCAATTGAATACTGAGAACAGTTCAGGGCCCTTTACCTGAGGAAAGATATATTGGCATTGGAGGCAGTCCAGAGAAGGTTGACCATGATGATTTCAGAGATGGAAAGAATGTCTTACGAGAACTGAATAGGTTGGGCCTGTGCTTATTAGAAGTTATAATTAGAGGTTACCTTATTGTCACGTACAAGAGCCTGAGGAGACTTGACAGGCTAAACATGGAAAAATGGGTGAGTCTACGACTAGAGGAAGTTACCTCCAAATAAGAGATTGCATGTTTAGGACAGATAGGAATTTCTCCTGAGGGCAGTAAATCTGTGGAACTTGATACTACAGAGGGCTGTTGAGCCTGGGTTGTTATGTGCATTCTAGGCTAAGATAGATTTTTTTTTAAATCAGTAAGCGAATTGAGGATTATGGGACAATGGCAGGAAGACATGGAATAAATGTTTACCAGAATAATTGTGATCTGAATAAATGGCAGAGTCAACTCAATGGGCTGAACTGAATAGTAAATAGTAATGAGGAAAAGGATACAACTGGCAATTACAGACCAGTCAGTGTTGGGAAGCCTAGAGATTGTAGGGAGTTGGTGGCATTTGGGCATTGTTACTTGATTTATCATCTGGAGTTTCAAATTGATGCTGCTATGGCCCCGATGCAATTTGAAATCAATTTATGTTTCTGGAATATAAAGCTTATCGCTGCTTTGGTGATCTTATGACGCTTGATAAGTACCTATTTTGTTCACTAATGACCTTTTTTTTAAGGAAGGAGATCTTCAGTCCTTTCCTAGTTTGGTGAATGTGTCACTCTTGATCCAAAGTCATGTAGTTGACTCTTAACTGCCCTCTGAATTGGCACTTGGTTTTTGTTGGGAGACAAAGTGTCACGTTCCATGAATGAATAAAGAAAAATATTTAGGACAAGATTGTCATTGTCACTGAGGAGAAAGTGAGGACTGCAGATGCTGGAGATCAGAGCTGAAAATGTGTTGCTGGAAAAGCGCAGCAGGTCAGGCAGCATCAAAGGAGCAGGAAAATGGATGTTTCAGGCATTCCTGAAGAAGGGCTCATGCCCGAAACGTCGATTCTCCTGCTCCTTGGATGCTGCCTGACCTGCTGTGCTTTCCAGCAACATATTTTCAGCAGTTGTCAATGTCACTGTCAGTGAAGGGAAGATTGTGATCTAGTGATACTGGTTAAGTAGCCCAGAGATCTCTGTCTTCTGAGAACAAAAATTAAAATCCCATCATGGATACTAGTGGACTTTATTTTCAATGAATAAAAAGATCTGGAAGTGAGAGTTTGTCTCAGTACTGGCAACCAGGAAACGTTATTGATGAAAACAATGAATTGCAGATGTTGGAGATCAGCAACAACTGGTACAATTGCTGGGGAAACGCAGCAGGTCTGGCAGCATCTGTGGAAAGAAAACAGTTGATGTTTTGAATTCAGCCAAGCTTTGAAGGGCCACCGGACTCAAAACAGTAACACTGTCGTCTCCTCATAGATGCTGCCAGAACTGTTGCTTTTCTCCAATCATTATTGATTATTGTGAAAGTGTTCTTTTAGGGAGGGAAATCTACAATTCACAGCCCTACACACGTGTGTGCACACTCACATCATGTGACTCCAGACCTACGACAATGTGGTTGACTCTCGACGGCCTTCTAGCATGTAGCCAATTGCTCGATCCAAAGGTCATGAGAGCAAATGTTGGACATGCGAGCAACAATCACATCCCACAAAATATTTTCTTGTATATTAAAAAGCATAGGTTAATGAAGGACAGCCAAAACAAACTGCTATGGGAAAGTCATGCACAACTAACTTGATTTGCTTGTAGTTATAAATATTGTTTTAAAATCCTCTTCAGAGAGGACATAGGTTCCATCATTGTTGCAATACTGCATGCAATTCTGTGCTTTCTGCTACAGGAAGGGTGTTATGAAACTTGAAAGGGTTCAGAAAACATTTACAAGGATGCTGCCAGGGCTGGAGGGTTTGAGCTACAGGAAGAGGCTGAACAGACAGGAGCTATTTTCCTTGGAGCTTTGGAGGCTGAGGAGTGACTTTAAAGACGTTTATAAAATCATGAGGGTCATGGGTAGGGTAAATAGGCAAGGTCTTTTCCCTTAGGTGGGGGAATCCAAAATTAGAGGGCATAGGTTTAAGGTTAATGGCAAATGGAGTTTAATATAGATAGGTGTGAGGTCTTACATTTTGTATAGTCAAATCAAGGTAGGAATTTCATGGTGAATGGTAGGACCTTAAGGAGTGTAGTGGAACAGAAGGATCTTGGAGTAGAGGTTCACAGTTCTCTGAAAGTGGAGTCACAGGTAGAAATTTTTTGGCACACTGGCCTTCATCAGTCATGCATTCAGTATAAAATTAGTCGAGATAAGCACCAAATAACAACACGTACCGAAAAGCACCAAATCTGTTTCATCTGCAGTATTTCAAACCAAGAGATGTATGGGTACAGGTTCATAGCTCCTAGAAAGTGGAGTCAGGGGTAGACAGGGTGGTGAAGAAGACTTTCGGCATGTTGCTTTCATCAGTCAGAGCAATGAGTACAGGAGTTGGGATGAATTGTTGCAGCTGTCACAGATTCCACACAACAACACAAGACATGACCCTACCCTTTAATCTGTAAAGTCGCTGTGATAAATGGTGTAACCTGCTGTAGGTAGTAAATCCCTGACACTTTAAAATCAACAATCAGCAATTTATTTAAACAACTCTCGAACAAATGGACGAAACTACTAACAAACTGTATAAATCTAAAACACTTCTACAATGAAAGGGCAGTTGTCCCATATTTTTCCCCCTGGATTTGGTTCGGGTTTTAGTGAGTAGTCTGTCCAAAGCTGCTGCAGGAAGAGATTTTCCTGATTCAACAGATGTTTCTGGCTGACTCTGAAGCTTCCGGGAAAATAGTACCAGCATATTCAGCCTCTCCCTGTAGCTCAAACCTTGCAGCCCTGGCAACATCCTTCCAAACCTCTTCTGAACCCTTTCAAGTTTCACAATGTCTTAAAAAGACATCAACTTTGCTCAACTAATGTGGGAGAATTTTCTGCATGACGCGTTCTGTCTGAAAGAGCCCTCCCCTGTGCTGTGACAGAGCTACAGTGACTTTCAAAAGCCTGACAAATGCTGTCATCAGTCAAAGATTCATTGGGGGAAGCTTCTCAATCACATCTGTAAATGGAGAAAGTGTTTTTAATAATGAGACATGAATAAAGGCTGCATTAATCTTTTGTTCTGAAGATTTACTCATACATCTCAAAACAGAGCAGTCTACGGGAACAAAAGACACCGCTGCCTATTTCCTGACCAGGACTGACTTTGCACAGAAACATGGACGTTTTAAATGAATGGGGTGCCATTCGTTTTAAGATGAGGTGAACTTAAGAGGCATAGCATTGGCTTAGAAATGAGAGACCCTTGACACACACACAGCCAAAATCATCACTGCCATTATTATCAAATTAGAATTTAGGCTGGATAGGCTGGGATGTTTTTCCAGTGGAGCAGAGGAGGTTGAGAGGCAATATTTTTAAACCATGAGGGGTGGAGTTGTGTTAATGATAGCTGTCTCTTCCCTAGGGTGGGGGATTTCAAGACCAAGGACTCATTTTTATGATGAGAGGAAAAGATGGAAAAAAAGATGAGGGGCAAAATATTTACAGAGTGTAGTTCGCCTGGGGAAACAGCTACCAGTGAAAGTAGTTGACATAGGTACATTAACAACATTGAAAAGACATTTAGACAAATACATGTGTAGGAAAGCTTTAGAAAGATATGGGCTAAGTGCAGGGAAATGGGGTTAGTGTTAACAAACATTTTGGTCAGCATGGACCAGTTTTGGCTGAAGGGCCTGTCTCTGTGTAATAATATTCTATGACTTGTGTCCCTTTGTCACTCTGACAGTGTTGAGTTTCCACATGAACCAGGAGAAAGTGAGGACTGCAAATGCTGGAGATTGGAGTTGAGAGTATGGTGCTGGAAAAGCACAGCAGGTCAGGCAGCATCCAAGGAGCAGGAGAATCAATGTTTCAGGCACAAGGACGTCCAGATGAACATCACTGAATAAAATCTGATCTCATTCACCAACTCTGATGCAGAGGTGCTGTTGTTGGATCGGGTGGACAGGTCAGAAGTCACACGACACCAGGTGAGAATCCCAGTAGATTGATTTGAACCCACGAGCTTTCGGAGCACTGTTCCTTCATCAGGTGAAGTGATAAAGGAGCAGCATTGATGAAGGAGCAATGCTCCGAAAGCTTGGGATTTTAAATAAACCTGTTGGACTGTAACCTGGTGTTGTGTGACTTCTGACTTCTTCAACTGCGCATTCATGTTGAACTTGATGGGATACTTTATCCAACTCCACATATTTAAATCATATTGCTTGGAGGGGTTCATTTGAAACCTTTCAGGAGGTGAATTCAACAAGATTGAATTATTGAAAGTTACTCATTTCTAAACTTACATCAGGACTGGTAGTCATATAGATATACAGCACGGAAACAGATCCTTCAGTCCAACCAGGGAGATAGTGAGGAAAGAGATCGATCTGAGACGGGTACAGCTGAGAACAGAAGTGAGTCAAACAGTCAGGGCAGGCAGGGACAAGGTAAGAGTAATAAATTAAACTGCATTTATTTCAATGCAAGGGGCCTAACAGGGAAAGCAGATGAACTTGGCATGGTTAGGAACACGAGACTGGGATGTTGTAGCAGTTATGGAAACATGGCTCAGGGATGGGCAGGACTGGCAGCTTGATGTTCCAGGATACAAATGCAATAGAAGGGGAGGCAAGAGAGGAGATGGGTAGCATTTTTGATAAGGGGTAGCATTACAGCTGTACTGAGGGAAGATATTCCCGGAAATACATCCAAGGAAGTTAGTTGGGTGGAACTGAGAAATAAGAAAGGGATGATCACCTTATTGGGATTGTATTATAGACCCCCAATAGTCAGAGGGAAATTGAGAAACAAAGTTGCAAGGAGATCTCAGCTTTCTGTAAAAATAATAGGGTAGTTATGGTAGGGGATTTTAACTTTCCAAACATAGACTGGGACTGCCATAGTGTTAAAGATTTAGATGGAGAGTGTTAGGACAGAACTTTGTCCTCGCGTGTTCGTTTAGAGGAGAGACCACAGACACTCAATTAATTGGCACAAGCTCGCGTTTATTTCAGAACCGTGGCTGATTTCAGTGAAGTACATGCGTTCACTGGAGAAGGTGTACACGTTCTGCTGCTTTTCCAAAAGTCCGCGCCTGATATATTTTTTCACTAAGCTAATGCTACGTAATCACTCACACACATGATCTCCCGCACACAAAGTGTCTCCTGTGACAGAGCTAAATTCGGCCTTGGCAAATATCCACGAGACGGTTTCCAGTCTGGTAAACAACAGCTCAGCCACCTGTTATGGCCTTGGCAGCTACGCTGAGAAGAGCCGGCCATTGTGCTGCCTGACCTTGGCAAATATCCACGAGACAATTCCAGTCTGGTAAACAACAGTCCAGCTGTACAGGCAGTTTCGGTCAGCAGTCCAAACAACTGCTCCGCAGTGCCCCCCGATTCCCAAGCAGTAATTACAATTCTACCCTGCCTAGGCCTATTTTATATTATATATATATCCCAACACTCCCTCCCTTGGCCTCTACTGAGGCCACATCAACCCATACCGTTACAAACGCAATGTCGCGCGGCAACAGAGGACGGGTGTGTCGGCGGACGCCCCCACACATCCCTTTGGCTTCTCCGAACACGTTATCTCAACCAGGCCGACCGGTTCTAGGGAGACATCAGTTCAGGGTGAAGGGGTCCCTAAGCAGCATACCACTATAAAACAAGCAACAAGCGAAAATTAACAATTAGTAGGCAATTCTAGGTTACTTCTTTTAAAGAAAACAACTACAAAAGCTCCCTCAAAACCAACAAAACTACAAAAAAAAGTATAACTGAGTATGATAACAAATGGAAGAGAACCAGAGGAAAACACAAAGTGGATGAGTTAGGATGCCTGCAGAATGAAGGTCCGCTGTCCAAAGAACACCCAATTGTACAACCTCCCATTAAAATCGGTCGTATTATATCATGACATCCTAAACTAACTTTTAAACTACTGACATCATGTCAAATCCTTTTGTAATAGGATTAAGTCGGTTCTGGAAGCTGCCACAAAACTGGCACTTTCATCTGTCAAAAATACTGAGAATACATTGTACTGGGTCCACGATTTTCCTTCTATCAAGCTGCTTTGCAAGCCAGAAACTTGACCAGATTCCCGACACGGATACAAAAGCCAGGCATCTGTTAAAACCACATGACCACAGGCCACCATTCTGAAGGTCAATGCACGACTGTGCCTGTCTTAGGTTGTCCCTCGCTCGAGGAATCTTACCCGTCATTGGCTAAACAGTCATCTTCACTGACCAATAAAAACCCACATCCATTTCACAGCCGTCAAGGACGGACACAAGCCAGTTACCACTGCCCATCACTGTGATCAGCGGCCCTCCAGACCAATCGAAGCCATTTAGGAATACCAGATAATGGCTAGGAATCTCTTGAGTGAACAATAGTCTCTTTAGTTCTGAGGAATAGAGCACTTCACAATCTCTAACTGCAACATAAAAGCACAAATTTACCTGTTGCAAATTTGAATGGGAAAAAAAATATACAACTGGGGGGGTCTCTGGACTACAGCCCTCACTTTCTGAGGCCCGAAAGTAGAAGGATTAGAAATGAGTGACACAGTTATAAAGCAAAATCATATATTGTCCCGCGCTTCTCTCTCAGGCACAGCTCCTCCATTCCCTCTGGTTCTGATCCCGTAATCTTTCCTTGGGGTGCCCCCATCACAGGCTCCACCAGCACCGCTGCCTGGTGTGCGGGTGGGAGGTCATCCTTTCCCGTCAGGGCACGGTCAATCGTTCGTGTCACAAGCGTCCTGATACATGGTATACAACAACAACCACAGGTAATAAAGATAGCAACAGAGATGCATAAACCAAGGGCCAGCTGTCCTAGCACAGTTCCCCATCTACCGAATGTGCTATTCAGCCAATCTATGACTGGGTTTTTAATCCCCGACTGTTGCTTCAGTTCAGTGGCTAGGGCTCGGAGTTCTATCAAGGTCTGCGTGAGCTTGCCATCCGGGCCTGTGTTGTTTGATATTGAGGTACAGCACGTTTCTCCGAACAGTGCACAGACCCCCCCCTTTCTCGGCCAGTAACATGTCCAGGGCCATCCTATTCTGCAGGGTCATAAGGGAAGTCTGAGCAAGCTGCTCGTGGATCGCGTCAACCGCATCTCGGGTTACGTTGGCAAGCCTTTGGACATTATAATGGATGAGATTGATTCTATTGGTGTGTTTATTTATCGTGACGGGGAAGATGGCCACAAAAAGGGGAAAGCTCTCAAAGCCGGAGGCCACCTCGTCTATTAGTTTATACTCATCGGGGATGTTTCTGGCCTGACCGATTGCATCGATCCAGACCCCATGAGGGTTCTTTAAATCCACTATTGGGTTGATGTTTCGCCTATGTTGGGCATGGCGATCGAGTCCCCGGGGTGGCTTCTGGAAGGTGTAATCACCAGGTGCTCGTGGGGACATAAAGAGCGGGGCATTCAGGGTTACTAGGACACAACTCCCTTCCCAATTTAGAGGCAACCAATTGTACAGGATCCTACCTCCGCAGTACCACCACAGGTCCGCTCGGCTTACCGTTAATTCGGCTGCTTCACTCTTCGTGAGGAAACGGGTTCTGTTGCAGCTGGCTTTGTCAATTGTACCAACTTGATATCCTCGGGTAAGCGATCTTGTGTGGGGTCGGAGTCCAATACCACCGTCGCTCCGCATGGGTCCTTTGATACCTGTATGGAGAATCTTACAACAGGGCAAAAACCTATCCACATCAGGATCTGGCTACTGCCCCTCATTTCCAGCCTCCCATTCAGAAAAAGACCTGTTTCTTCTTACTCTTTTCCCACTTGCCAACCTGTTTTATATCCACCTCAATAAACTAGATCTATTCCTACATTCTTTAACTTTACGCATTAATCCCTTATTGAGACTTTGTTAAAAGTCTTCTGAAATTCCAAATAAACCACCTCCACTGGCTCCCTTTCAGTAACTATTATTTACATCCTCAAAACATTCCAGTAAATTTGTCAAGCTTGACTTCCCTTTCATAAATCTATGCTGACTGTCTCCAATTCTGCTAATGGTTTCTAAATGCTCAGCTATTCAAGCTATGGATGATCCATTTACTCTGTAATCCCATGTATTTTAGGAGACAGATAGAAAAGTACAGCACAGAAGATTTCCCTCCTTGCTGATCAAGAATCTATATTTAACACCACATTTTAGCAGAACAGTTCCAAAGATTCCCAATTCTCCATAAGGAAGAAAAATTGTTCTAATCTGTGGCCTTTGAAACAGAGACTCTGAATTTAAGATTATCCCACCAGATGAAACTTCAAACCACTCAACATCTTAATTTTCGATTAATAACCACTCACTCTGCAAAGCTCCTGCAGATACATACAAAGCCTGTTCTCAAAAGACAACCCATCCCTTCCAAATGCTCTCTGAACACATACACCCGTTCTTAAATAGAGGTGCCTAACATTGTGCCGTGTTCCAGATATGGTCTCCATAAATGCCCTCTTTTACTGAAGCATAGTCTCTTACTCACTTTCTTCTAATACATTTTGATCCTTTAGCCCTATCTAAGTCCTTCTTGAAAAACATTCAATGTTTTAGACTTAACCACCTTCTGTGGCATAGAATTGTATGGACTCGCCACTCTCTGGGTGAAGAAATGTTTCCTCATCTCAGTTTTAAATGGCCTAACCCCTATCCTAAGCCTGTGACCCATGGGCTCTCCTGAACATAACTTCCCTTTCAAATACAGTTTTTTCCATGGTTTTTCTCCACAAGTGTTCTCATCACTATCCTTTTTAAGAGTTTTGACAGATCATAATTTCATTTTCCTCTGCAACAGCACAGTGAAAATATTTAATGATAATAAAAAAAGTACTGGTGATGTTTAAGTAAAAAATGACCACTTTCACCTTTAGATTACCTCATCTGTTTTTTGACTATGCTTTTATTCCTTAGAATACTTCATTGTAATCTTGATTTTAACATTCCAAATGCAACTTTCTAATTCCTTTTTTCGTCTGATGCTTTTGCTTTAATCAATTTATTCTTGAAAGCTCAAACCTAAATGTATTTTCTTCAGTCAGACTATATTACCTTGCTCTCTGTTCAACTGGTTTTAAAACATTCTCCACGGTTATCTCACTATTCAAACTGTTTCTTTTAAATGTTGCCACTAAAATAAACATCCTGTTGCCTTTATCTTTCAGACTCTATCTTTTTTGATCTGAACCTAATTTGGTCATTACTATCATGTGTTAAGAGTTGAACCTTCAACCTTCAAGTCATTCACTTTTCTGTTTAACCACCTAGAACCAAAACTGGAAACGTTCCTGGTCAGACATGCAAACTGCTGATTAACAACCAGTCCAGGATGAGCCCCAAAGCCCTTTCTCATCTGTTGTCTATACAATTAACGTGTGCATTATCATGATTCTGTTCCTACTTCAAACATCTCTGAACATTAGAACATAGAACATCGAAAAATACAGTGCCGTACAGGCCCTTAAACATCCTCAATTATAGCGTATTTTATTATAGTACTTAGTTCCAACACATCAAAACTGGCTGCACACCCAACTGAACTGTTCAAACAAACTAACAATTTTCTTCTTTAGATACAAATCCACCTTTCTGTGATGACCCAGCAGAATTTATCAGGATGCAAACAAGCTTAAGGCTGTTGTCTCAAGGTTAATTCCAACTTATCCTGCTTAATGTCTAAGCCTATAAAGTTTCCCAAAGCCTGACTTCCAATGTTAAAATTGACTTTAAACATAGCTATAATAATTAAGAAATATTGCAATGTTCCTAGCTTCCCATATCCTCAAACACCAATTTATCAATTCATGCTTGACTAACTTTAAAGCCTGTTCCTAACTTGTAAACATATTTATATATTTACTTCCATTTATTCAGTATTTAATATTTAAAATGTAAAAGTCATACAGTTCCCAATTTTGAAATCCACTGTAATCACCCAGATTTATTACCCTAATTTAGATCCAAAATTAGTTTTCTTAAGTACTCCTGACCAATCATTTCTTAATTACAATACTTTAGGTCGTAAAATAATCAGAGCTGTCTTACAATAATTTGTCAATTCAAGTTAAAAAAAACTTCTAATGCATGAACAATGGCCGAATCCAAGGTCACAGATAATAACCATGGAAGTTTTCGTTTTTACAACAACCTACTGTTGAACTGAAACTTCAACTGTCCTTCATATATTGCTTTTATGTAAAGATAAAAGAGATTAGTTAGAAAAGGATAGTTAGGCAGTCATGACTTGTAAAAGAACAGAAGTTATCAACCTTAAAAAAATCATGTTAAGTTTCCATAAAAATCACATTTAAAACAGTCCTGGAACTCAAGCTCTAAGAAGAAAACCCAAGCATTCAATCACCAACAAACAAGTGCATTTAAACCAGATCACAAAGGGTTAAAGTTTCTGCAGGCTGTACAGATTTTTCACTCTCGCTCTCTTTCACACAGACACACTGTCCGTTATGCTCGCAGCACTCGCTCTCTCTCTCTCTCTTTGGGTCGGCCCCTCACTCTCTGTCTTTTCGCACACAGACCCTCACACACACACACAGACTCTTTCTCTCACACATTGACATACAAATTCAGATATTAAGTTCCTCCATCTGACCCCCTCCCTGTCGGGATCCGCCCTAGAACAGTACGTCTTTCAAAACCTGACCTTCGCTTGGCAGATCTCTCTTCTTAACAACTGGTCTACGCTACCAGTTTTACGCTACGGAGCCCTTGTTACCTCCAAGTTTTTATGCTACGGAGCCCTTGTTATCTCCAAGTTTTACGCTACTTTAGATTTTAAAAAATGACTTACCAGCCAGGATTCTGCGCCTCTGTGGCCAAGTTAAATTAATTTGGGTTGGTGAGGATCGGAAAGCAGACAAGAACTAACTCAAAAGTTAACTACTGGAAGCCTTAGATGTAACAGGCGCTTCCTCACCTTAAAATTTTCGGCCGAAAAAATTGTCTGCCCACTGACCTGCCAACCTGCAGTCTCTTCCTCCCCCGTTCAGGGTCACCAGATGTTAAACTCCGAGCCTTAGCCACTGAATTGAAGCATCAGTCGGGGGTTAAAAACCCAGTCATAGATTGGCTGAATAACACATTCGGTAGATGGGGAAATATGCTGGGACAGCTGGCCCTTGGTTTATGCATCTCTGTTGCTATCTTTATTACCTATGGTTGTTGTTGTATACCATGTATCAGGACGCTTGTGACACGAACGATTGACCGTGCCCTGACGGGAAAGGATGATCCCCCACCCGCATACCAGGCAGCGGTGCTGGAGGAGCCTGTGATGGGGGCACCCCAGAGAAAGATTACGGGATCGAAACCAGAGGAGATGGAGGAGCTATGCCCGAGAGAGAAACGCGGGACAATATATGATTTTACTTTATAACTGTATCTCTCATTTCTGATCCTTCCCCTTTAAGGCCTCAGAAAGTGAGGGCTGTGGTCCAAAGACCCCCGAGTTGTGTATTTTTTTCTTCCGCGTTCAAATTTGCAACAAGTAAATTTGTGCTTTTATGCTGCAGTTAGAGATTGTAAAGTGCTATATGCCTCAAGACTCAAGAAACTATTGTTCACCCAAGAGATTCCTAGCCATCATCTGCTATTCCTAAATGGCTTCGATTGGTCTCGAGTGTCATTGATCGCAGTCCTAACAGGCCGAAGGGCCTGTTTCCACACCGTCAGTAATCTAACCTAACCTAACAAGTGAAAACACACTGGATTTTAAGACCAAGCAGCATATTTGTCAATTCCGTGCACAACTTGCTTGCTGTCGGTCACCGGGCTGGGATTTGTCAGAGCAGAGATTTGCAAGGTGATGGAAGGTTTGCTTTTCGGTTGGAGGGAGGGAAGGCTGCTTAGCACTTGTATTTTTAAAAGACTTTTGTTGTGAATCCAGTGGGATGGGTTTCATTTTCTCTTGAACAGAAGACTCTTAGTACAAAATGTTTTCTGGATGCTGTTCTAGACATAACAGCAGCATCTTAAGACCTGCCCAAGTGTGCCAGGATACCAGATCAACAATGAACTGAACTTATTCTGGCGTGTAAACTCCAATCATTATTGATCATCGGTAACTAATCCCTCCAAAACGTGAACCTCGACACAAATATCAATTCTTAATTCCTTCATCTACACACATGCATTGGGTTAATTAAATGGTTAAGCGTTTAAGACTTCACTAGTGACGTGATAAGCATTTCAGAATGTTTACACAAATTCCTTTATAATTATTGCATAATTTTGCGTTTTAATAAAACAAGCCCTGGGGCTGCTATAATTCAGAACTGGGTGAAACAGTTGAATTCATGTTGTGATCCAGGCGACTGTGGCCTAGAAAGAAGCAGTACATTCCTATCACAGCAGTCAGTGTTTATAAAGACATTAAACAAAATAAACACTAACTTTAAAAATGATGTTAATATGTACGTTATGCTTTCTGGTTTAATTCTGACTATACTTAAAGTTTCTCTGATAAAGACATGTCTAAGCTTAAAGTTGTTCAGTTTTATAGGGTCATAAGTTGTTAAACAGAAGTCTCTTCAGCTCCAACCTCTCTCAAAAGAGGTAAAATCTCCATTTCCCAGCTCTTCACTATGGATGCACGTTCCGACGAGTTCAAGCTAACCTGTTGGTTATTTTCTTTTGCAAGATGATATGTAACATCTCCTGTTGACTCTTCCGCTCGTTTCAAAGCAGGCAAACGTTCGACTCCTTTAAAACGATTTAAACTGACACTGGCATTCCTGTTGAAGGGCTTCTGCCCAAACCGTCGATTCTCTGGCTCCTTGGACGCTGGCTGACCTGCTGCGCTTTTCCACCTTGACACTGGATTTCCGCACGGTCAACGACGATATTGCCGTTGTACTCTGCGCACCAGTTATATGTCCGCTGATTTCTCTCTGCCGGCTGCGAACACTGTAAATTGTGACCAAAAACCTTTCCCCCAACAAACACACACAGATAAACTGAAACCAAAAGATCTTCCTGAAGTCTTTGTGACGACGCAACGTTTATTGATGCTTAACTAGTGCGTTTTGCAAAACAGGAGTCTGTCCCTTTTCAGGCTATCCTAGCTCCGTAACAATTTACTGAAAAAAAATCAAAACATCTCTGAATTCTGTCCGGAGTGGATTTCAGTACCAGCCAAAAGGCAAATCAAAACCAGGATGTACAGCACGGAAACAGACCCTTCGGTCCAACCGGTCCATACCGACCAGATATCCCAACCCAATATAGTCCCACCTGCCAGCACCCGGCCCATCTCCCTCCAAACCCTTCCTATTCATATACCCATCCAAATGCCTCTTAAATGTTGTAATTGTACCAGCCTCCACCACTTCCTCTGGCAGCTCATTCCATACACACACCACCTTCTGTATGAAAAAGTTGCCCTGTAGGTCTCTTTTATATCTTCCCCTCTCACCCTAAACCTATGCCCTCTAGTTCTGGATTCCCCAACCCCAGGGAAAAGACTTTGCCTATTTATCCTATCCATGCCAGTCATAATTTTGTAAACCTCTATAACGTCATCCCTCAGCCTCCGACGCTCCAGGGAAAACAGCCCCAGCCTGTTCAGCCTCTCCCTGTAGCTCAGATCCTCCAACCCTGGCAACATCCTTGTAAATCTTTTCTGAACCCTTCCAAGTTTGGCAACAGCGGGGAGACCCAGAAATGGAAAAGACTGAAGGGGGAAGTCAGCGGTAAATCTTTTGAAGAGGTTACAAAGGAGAGACCTCTGTCTGCAGCGGGAATGACCCCCACAGTAGCAGGTCGAGGTGGACGGCATTTAAGGAGAAGCTGGATACAGACGTCAGGGAGAAAGGAACTGAAGGGAATGCTGCTGTAAGGGAAATCAAGTGTGAGCAAGTGAAGGGGAGGTGCGTAGAGGCTCACATGGGTCAGAAATACTGAGAGAGACCAGTTGAGCTGAAGGACCTGACTGGAGACTCAATGGGACAGAGAGTGAAATCTTGGATCCACCTGCAAGAGAAGGAGAAACACGTGATTTACCTTCCAGGATTAAGCAAGCCCCGCAGATTCTGCAGATCACTTTATTGGTCAGAGCACTGAGTATAGGGGTTGGGGTCTGGACAGGACGTTGGTTAGGCCACTTTTGGAATACACAGGAACCTCGATTATCCAAAGGACACATGCAGGGTGTATTTCCGTCGCTTGACGATTAGATCCCTTCCAGTGAGGAAACAGGCCCAACCAGTCCACACTGACCCTCCGAAGAGTAACCCACCCAGACCCATTTCCCTCTGACTAATGTAACTAACACTACGGGCAATTTAGCATGGCCAATTCACCCTGACCTGCACATCTTTGGACTGTGGGACGGAACCGGAGCACTAGGAGGAAACCCACGCAGACGCAGGGAGAATGTGCAAACTCCACACAGTCTGTCGCCTGAGGCAGGAATGAAACCCGGGTCCCTGGTACTGTGAGGTAGCAGCACTAACCACTGAGCCACCGTGCTGGTTCATCTAATTCTGGATAATCGAAGTTCCTCTGTATTATGCGCACTTCTGGTCTATCAGAAGGATGTTCCCCCGTGTGGACCCACTGGTGGATCTGGAGGCCGGATGAGTGGGGGAAGCCCTTGCCACAGACGGAGCAGGTGAAGGCGTCCTCGCCGGTGTGCACCAGCTGGTGCCGCAGCAGGGTGGATGAGTGAGAGAAGCCCTTGCCGCAGACGGAGCAGGTGAAGGACGCTCCGCGGTGTGGACCTGCTGGTGCCGCAGCAGGGTGGACGAGTAAGGGAAGCCCTTGCCGCATATGGAGCAGGTGAAGGGCCGCTCCCCGGTGTGGACCCGCTGGTGATTGTGCAGGCTGGACGAGTGAGAGAAGCTCTTGCCACAGACGGAGCAGCTGAATGGCCTCTCCCCGGTGTGGACCCGCTGGTGGGTCAGCAGGTGCGACGAGCGGGTGAAGCCCTTGCCGCAGACGGTGCAGGTGAAGGGCCGCTCCCCGGTGTGGACCTGCCGGTGCTTGAGCAGGGTGGACGAGTGAGAGAAGCCCTTGCCGCACACCGAGCAGGTGAAGGGCCGCTCCCTGGTGTGGACCCGCCAGTGCATGAGCAGGCTGGACGATTCGCTGAAGTCCTTCCCGCACTCGGAGCAAGCAAACGGCCTCTCCCCGGTGTGGAGCCGCTGGTGGGTCAGCAGGTGGGGCAACTGGGTGAAGCCCTTGCCGCAGACGGAGCAGGTGAAGGGCCGCTCCCCGGTGTGGACACGGCGGTGGATCTCCAGCATGGAGGGGTAGCGGAATCCTTTCCCGCAATCCCCACACTTCCACGGTTTCTCCATGGCGCGCGGAATGCCTCCTGAGACTTCCTTTCCCCACAGTGGGCAAACTGGCTCAGGCACGTGCCCCTGTGGTTCAGGTAAAGATGATACTTTAAGAGCCTACTGAAGCAGACAAAAACGTTCAAAGAATTTGCCCCTTCTGGACTGAAAGAGGGACGTCTCTCCTGTCCCACGAATCAAGGGGCTCTGTCAGACCTTCACATGGTACTCAGTTGGGGAGCTCTATCTGCAAAGCTGCTCTTCTCATATCCTGTGAAAAGGGGATTACAAAAGTCATTGCTGCCTGCACATGACAGGAATTCAGAACAGATCATTCTAGTTTCTGTAGAACTTCCCTAAAACAACCAAGTTACAATATGCAGATGCCAGTGTTGGGCTGGGGTGTACAAACATAAAAAAAATCACACATCACCAGGTTGTAGTCCATTAGATTTGTTTAGAAGTTCGAGCTTTCAGAGCTCTGCACCTTCATCAGGTAGCTAGTAAAACCTCCAGGCGAAAAAGACAGCAGATGCTGGAGATCAGTGTGGTGCTGGAAAAGCACAGCAGGTCAGGCAGCATCCGAGGAGCAGGGAAAAAAAATAAAAAAAAAATCGACATTTCGGGCAAAAGCCCTTCATCAGGAATGAGGAAAGAATGAGGACACTTTCCTCATTCCTGAAGACGGGCTCATGCCCGAAACCTCGATTCTCCTGTTCCTTGGATGCTGCCTGACCTGCTGAGCTTTTCCAGCAACACATTTCCAGCTCTGATCTCCAGCATCTGCAGACCTCATTTTCTCCTATAACCTAGAGTTGTGTGATTTTTAACTTTAAAAAGTGTTGCAAATCTCCACCCCCCCCCCTCTCTCTCACACACACACACACACACACACACACTTTTCTTCAATTCTCACTCTGCTGTTTCTGATATTACCCATCCCCCAGTATTGTCCAGAAAGGGACTTATTACCTAAAAAAGCTGTAAAACTCCATCCCACACACTCTTTAACACTTGCTGTACCTAATATTTCCCCCCCGCCCATGCTCCAGCAGGGTCTGACTGATGCTCATTGACTGAGCCACACTCACCTCTTCCTGGACACAGCGACCCTCCAAACCAACACAACATCAGCTCCCCATAACCCTCCCGCAACGGCGCATGTGCAGGAGCATCCGGTCACGTGAATCGAGGGACCGCCGTCGTCACAAAGGCCGCGCGTTCATTGGACGGAGCACAAGTCCGTGTGGCGGCGCTGGTCTTTGTTACGCCCACGTGACCTCCCTCCTCCTCCACCCCCCACGCTCCCCTCCCTTCACCTCGACACGGGGAGGCATGACCAATGGGAAGCTTTGGAGGACCGGAAGGAAGGCTGGTCCTCCTACCAAAGCATCCCCTCATTGTCTGAATGCGGAAGTTGGATCATGAGCTCCTGCTGCTCTCTCTCTCTGAATGAAGATTGAGTGTTACCCCAGACTGCACCACCCTCTGTGAGTACAGCACCCTCTCTTCTCACCCCTCCTAATCCATTTCTTTCCTCATTTTGGGATTAAACTGTTGGTTTGTAGGAAGTGAAGTGAAAGGAGGTGAACTCAGGAAAGGTGCATATGCTGGATGCATTGGTCTAGATCGCTGTCTCTGTCTCTCTGTGTCTGTCTTTGTTCCTCTGTGTCTGTGTGTCTCTCTCTCTGTCTCTCTCGTGTCCTTCATCAGGAATTGCGGAGGGGGAGGGGTGGAAAGGGTGCTGAGAGATAAATAGGAAGGTGGGAGTGGGGCTGGGGGTAAGGTAGATGCAGGTTGGGGGTGGTGGTGATGGCAACAGGGTGGAGCAGATTGGTGGGAAGGAAGGTGGACAGGTGAGACAGTTCAAGAGGGTGGTGCTGAGTTGGAGGGTTGGAGCTGGGGTGGGAGGGGGGAGGGAATGTGAGGAAACTGATGATATCGATGTTGATGCCATGTGGTTTCAGGGTCCTAGGCCACCTGATACCTGGAGGAAGAATGCCTCTGCATTGGGACCCTCCAACCATACAGGATCAATATTGATTTCACCAGTTTCCTCATTCCCCCCACCCCCCCCCCCCCCCCCCCATCCCAGATACAACCCTCGAACTTGGGACTGCTCTTTTGAACTGTCCCACCTGTCCATCTGCCTTCCCATCTATCTGCTCCACCCTCCTCTCTGACCTGTCACCTTCTTCCCCTGCTTTCATCTACCCATAGCATTCTCAGCTCCCTTCCCCCAGTCCCACCTCCCTCCCATTTATCTCTCAGTCCCTTTGGGCCCACCCCACATTCCTAATCAAGGGGCTATGCCAAAAACGTCAAACCTCCTGCTCCTCAGATGCTGGCTGACCTGCTGTACTCTTGCAGCACCAGACATTTTGGTGCTTATTTGTCTGGATGTTCTGATGTGACTCATTCACAGATGTGAAGTCACATTTGAGAAAAACTCCTTCATGGAATGTGGGCTTTCTTTTTGGCAAGGCCAACAATGTTTTTGTCACTAACTGCCCTTCAGACAAGAGGATTGCCAGACTTTAGGGGGCATTTTAAAAGTCAAGCACGTGAGCCGTCATATGCAGGCAGCACCAAGTTAACGCTGACGGATTTCCTTCCCTGAAGAGCGTTATTGAATCAAATGGGTTTTCAGAAAAGTTTCATTTTCTCAATGACTGAGACTAGTTTTCAATTCAGATTTTTAAAAAAATTTAAATTTAATTTCCCCAATGTTTGTTTTTACTGGTATTTGAACCCATGAGCCCAGATTATTTGCCTGGGGCCTCTGGATTGCTGGTCCAGTGTTGTTGTTATAACATCACTGACTCACCTGGACAGCATTGAGAGTCATACAGATGTATAGCACACAAAGAGACCCTATGTGCAACTGGTGCATGCCGAGCACATAGCCAAAATTGATCTAGTCCGATGTGCCAGCACGTCCCTCCAAACCCTTCCCATTCATATTCCCATCCAGATGCCTTTCAAATGTTGCAATTGTCCCAGCCTCCACCACTTCCTCTGGCAGCTCATTCCATACACGCACCACCCTCTGACTGACAAAGTTGCCCCTTAGGTCCTTTTTATGTCTTTTCCCCTCTCACCTCTAGTTCTGGACTCTCCCACCCCAGGGAAAAGACCTTGTCTATTCACCCTATCCATGCCCCTCATCATTTTATAAACCTCAATAAAGGTCACCCCTCAGCCTCCGATGCTCCAGGGAAAACAGCCCCAGCTTATTTAGCCACTCCCTATAGCTCAAACCCTGGCAACATCTTTGTAAACATTTTCTGAACCCTTTCAAGTTTCGTTTAACTGTACAGTAAAAATCATACTGGACTTGGATATATCTCGTGTTACTGTGCAATATGTATTTATGTATGGTTGTATTAATTTGATTTATAATTTATTTCTAGTTATATCATAGAGTGTTGTAGCCATGTTGTGTGTTCAAAGTTTGGGAGAAGATAGTAGTGTTATGGATGCGGATCATTAGCTGTTTTCCTGTTTGTCCTATGTAGTGTTTTGTGCAGTCCTTATTGTGTACAAAATTCCATGCAAGGACTGCACAAAACACTACATAGGACAAACAGGAAGACAGCTAACGATCCGCATCCATGAATACCAACTAGCCACGAAACGACACGACCAGCTATCCTTGGTAGCCATACACGCAGATGACAATCAACATGAATTCGACTGGGACAACACTAGTATTATAGGACAAGCCAAACCGAGAACAGCCAGGGAATTCCTAGAGGCATGGCACTCATCCACAGATTCAATCAATAAGCACATCGACCTCGACCCAATATACCGACCACTGCAGCGGACAGCTGGAACTGACAACCGGAAGTGGGCAGAGACAAACCACTATAAATGCCGGAGGAAAGATCACAGAAGCGCTTCACAGGAGGCTCCCAAGCACTGAGGATGTCACCTAGACAGGGGACGAAGCGTCTGCAATACAAACTCCCAGTTCAGCGAACAGAACCACAACATGTCATGTATTTCCACTCATACCCGTTACAGGACAGGAGAATACTGGGCTCAATGCTGACTCTGTGGATGAATCTAGTCAGACTCATTCCTCTCTATATCCAGAGAGTCCTGTAAGTGTATTCCTCTATAGGGTCCCTCCAGTCTCACTTGGGTATTGAGCGACTCCACTACAGTCATCCTCAGAGCGAGCATGTTCTAGGTCTTGTTACCAAAGCAAAGTTCTTGCTCTGATTCTCTTTCCCCCCCCCCCCCCCCCAACATCTTGGTCTGTCAATATGGTAGAAAGAGAGGTGGGGGGGCAGATAACTAGGTTAGCAAACTGCATGAGGGTGGCATGATGGCTCAGTAGGTAGCACCGATGCCTCAGTGCCAGGGACCTGGGTTCAATTCCAGCCTCGGGCGACTCTCCGTGTGGGTTTCCCCCGAGTGCTCCGGTTTCCTCCCACAGTCCAACCTTGTGCAGGTGAGGGTGGGTTGGCCGTGCTAAATTGCCCAGAGTGTTCAGGGATGTGTAGCTTAGGTGCACGTGTCAGGGGTAAATATAGGGGAATGGGTCTGGGTAGGATACTCATCACAGGGTCGGTCTGGACTTGTTGGGTCGGTATGGACTTGTTGGGCCGAAGGGCCTGTTTCCACACTGTAGGGGTTCTAATTCTTAACTTTTCTTGGAGCTAGATCTGTCAAATGTCAGGAATCAGAAAAATTGGGAGGGAGAGTGTGTGGGATGGAGACTCACAGGTGTTGGGTTATGGGCGTGGAATGAATATTCCGTGAAATCGATCTGTTAAACTCTGAGATTCTACGTGATACTGACAGCGATGACTTTCTAATTGACAGGCTTTCACAGGAGGATTTACCTGCATATCTTGAACTAATTGCCTCAGCCAGCTTGACTCATTGGGACTGGAATTTTATCCATCTTTTGAGTGGAGAAGGAGGATTGTCCCGCCTGCTTCCAGAGATCTGACTGGTAAAGCACTGAGATGCCGCTGTTCGAGGGTGGAGGGAGCTTTACCGGAGCGGAGAGTTAGCCAGCCGGCCACCCGCAGCAGAGTGGGACGTCAGAGGGAGCGTCGAACCTGGAGGGAGCCCGCGCCGTGGGGAAACCGTGGAAGTGTGGGGAATGCGGGAAGGGGTTTCGAGTCCCCTCTGAGCTGGAGATCCACCGGCGCGGTCACACCGGGGAGAGGCAGTTCTCCTGCCCCGAGTCCGGGAAGGCCTTCATTGGGTCCTCCAAGCTGCTGAGGCACCGGCGGGTCCACACCGGGGACAGGCCGTACCCCTGCCCCGAGTGTGGCAAGGCCCTTCACCCAGCTGTCCCACCTGCAGACGCACCGGCGCCTCCACACACCAGGGAGAGGCCTCTCACCTGCCCCGGGGGCGGCAAGGCCTTCAATCGATCGCCGACCCTGCGGACGCACAGGCGCCTTCCCAACGTGACCGCACGGAGTTGAAGTCTGCAGCGAATCCCACCCAGGACTGGGGGGGGATCGTGCCCGTGGGGGGGATTGTGCCCCGTTCGAAGACAGTGGGTGAAGCGGGAAGGGAGCGAGGCTTCCTTTCTACCGGACTGGCCGCTCTCGCTCCCTTTGCTTCCCGTGGGACCGATGCTGTTTGAGGCTGGGACTGCACGTTCCCCGGGCCAAAGATCTGCAGGAGCTGAGGAAGTGCACTCCTTTCACACCGGATGGTAAATCATGTTTGTCCCATCTATTTCAGTCTTAAATACCCTCCGTGACCTGGCCTCCCAGCCTCCTGTGGCAGTGAATTCCACAGATTCCCCACTCTCTGTCTGAAGAGGTTTCTCCTTATCTCCGTTCTAAAAGGTCTAAGGCTGTGCCCTCGGCTCCTGGTCTCTCCTACCAATGGAAACATCTTCCCAATGGCCACAGATAGATCAAAGTCAAATACAATAGCCTCTATTCCATTGAGTGTCCAGCACACTTTACAACACTTTGTAAAATCAGGAGTGCCATTGATGAGGTGAGTGGCAGGTGTCTTTTCCCGATAGAATAAAGAATATTCCAGCACAGGAACAGGCCCTTCGGCCCTCATGGGTTCAAATACCAGTAAAAACAAACATTGGGGAAATTAAATTTAAATTTTTTTAAAAATCTGAATTGAAAACTAGTCTCAGTCATTGAGAGAATGAAACTTTTCTGAAAACCCATTTGATTCAATAACGCTCTTCAGGGAAGGAAATCCGTCAGCGTTAACTTGGTGCTGCCTGCATATGACGGCTCACGTGCTTGACTTTTAAAATGCCCCCTAAAGTCTGGCAATCCTCTTGTCTGAAGGGCAGTTAGTGACAAAAACATTGTTGGCCTTGCCAAAAAGAAAGCCCACATTCCATGGAGGAGTTTTTCTCGAATGTGACTTCACATCTGCGAATGGGTCACATCAGAACATCCAGACAAATAAGCACCAAAATGTCTGGTGCTGCAAGAGTACAGCAGGTCAGCCAGCATCTGAGGAGCAGGAGGTTTGACGTTTTTTGGCATAACCCCTTGATTAGGAATGTGGGGTGGGCCCAAAGGGACTGAGAGATAAATGGGAGGGAGGTGGGACTGGGGGAAGGGAGCTGAGAATGCTATGGGTAGATGAAAGCGGGGGAAGAAGGTGACAGGTCAGAGAGGAGGGTGGAGCAGATAGATGGGAAGGCAGATGGACAGGTGGGACAGTTCAAAAGAGCAGTCCCAAGTTCGAGGGTTGTATCTGGGATTGGGCAGGGGCCGGGAGGGGGAGGAATGAGGAAACTGGTGAAATCAATATTGATCCCGTATGGTTGGAGGGTCCCAATGCAGAGGCATTCTTCCTCCAGGTATCAGGTGGCCTAGGACCCTGAAACCACATGGCATCAACATCGATATCATCAGTTTCCTCACATTCCCTCCCCCCTCCCACCCCAGCTCCAACCCTCCAACTCAGCACCACCCTCTTGAACTGTCCCACCTGTCCACCTTCCTTCCCACCAATCTGCTCCACCCTGTTGCCATCACCACCACCCCCAACCTGCATCTACCTTACCCCCAGCCCCACTCCCACCTTCCTATTTATCTCTCAGCACCCTTTCCACCCCTCCCCCTCCGCAATTCCTGATGAAGGACACGAGAGAGAGAGACACAGACACAGAGGAACAAAGACAAACAGACACAGACACAGAGGGACAGAGACAGCGATCTAGACCAATGCATCCAGCATATCCACCTTTCCTGAGTTCACCTCCTTTCACTTCACTTCCTACAAACCAACAGTTTAATCCCAAAATGAGAAAAGAAATGGAGTAGGAGGGGTGAGAAGAGAGGGTGCTGTACTCACAGAGGTTGGTGCAGTCTGGGGTAACACTCAATCTTCATTCAGAGAGAGAGAGCAGCAGGAGCTCATGCTCCAACTTCCGCATTCAGACAATGAGGGGATGCTCTGATTGGTAGGAGGACCAGCCTTCCTTCCGGTCCTCCAAGGCTCCCCATTGGTCATGCCTCCCCGTGTCGAGGTGAAGGGAGGGGCGCGTGGGGGGTGGAGGAGGAGATAGGTCACGTGGGCGTAACAAAGACCAGCGCCGCCGCACGGACGGGCACTTCGTCCAATGAACGCGCGGCCTTTGTGACGACGGCGGTCCCTCGATTCACGTGACCGGATGCTCCTGCACATGCGCCGTTGCGGGGGGGTTATGGGTAGCTGATGTTGTGTTGGTCTGGAGGGTCGCTGTGTCCAGGAAGAGGTGAGTGTGGCTCAGTCAATGAGCATCAGTCAGACCCTGCTGGAGCATGGAGGGAGGTGGGATATTAGGTACAGCAAGTGTTAAAGAGTGTGTGGGATGGAGTTTTACAGCTTTTTTAGGTAATAAGTCCCTTTCTGGACAATACTGGGGGATGGGTAATATCAGAAACAGCAGAGTGAGAATTGAAGAAAAGTGTGTGTGTCTGTGTGTGTGTGTGTGTGTGTGTGTGGGGTGGAGATTTGCAACACTTTTTAAAGTTAAAAATCACACAACTCTAGGTTATAGGAGAAAATGAGGTCTGCAGATGCTGGAGATCAGAGCTGGAAATGTGTTGCTGGAAAAGCTCAGCAGGTCAGGCAGCATCCAAGGAACAGGAGATTAGATTACTTACAGTGTGGAAACAGGCCCTTCGGCCCAACAAGTCCACACCGACCCGCCGAAGCGCAACCCACCCATACCCCTTACCTAACACTATGGGCAATTTTGCATGGCCAATTCATCTGACCCGCACATCTTTGGACTGTGGGAGGAAACCGGAGCACCCGGAGGAAACCCACGCAGACACGGGGAGAACGTGCAAACTCCACACAGTCAGTCGCCTGAGGTGGGAATTGAACCCAGGTCCCTGGCGCTGTGAGGCAGCAGTGCTAACCACTGTGCCACCGTGCTGCCCTAACCACTGTGCCACCGTGCCACCCTACCACTGTGCCACCGTGCAAATCACACAACTCTAGGTTATAGGAGAAAATGAGGTCTGCAGATGCTGGAGATCAGAGCTGGAAATGTGTTGCTGGAAAAGCTCAGCAGGTCAGGCAGCATCCAAGGAACAGGAGAATCGAGGTTTCGGGCATGAGCCCATCTTCAGGAATGAGGAAAGTGTCCTCATTCTTTCCTCATTCCTGATGAAGGGCTTTTGCCCGAAATGTCGATTTTTTTTTTTAAATTTTTTTCCCTGCTCCGCGGATGCTGCCTGACCTGCTGTGCTTTTCCAGCACCACACTGATCTCCAGCATCTGCTGTCTTTTTCGCCTGGAGGTTTTACTAGCTACCTGATGAAGGTGCAGAGCTCTGAAAGCTCGAACTTCTAAACAAATCTAATGGACTACAACCTGGTGATGTGTGATTTTTTTTTATGTTTGTACACCCCAGCCCAACACTGGCATCTGCATATTGTAACTTGGTTGTTTTGGGGAAGTTCTACAGAAACTAGAATGATCTGTTCTGAATTCCTGTCATGTGCAGGCAGCAATGACTTTTGTAATCCCCTTTTCACAGGATATGAGAAGAGCAGCTTTGCAGGTAGAGCTCCCCAACTGAGTACCATGTGAAGGTCTGACAGAGCCCCTTGATTCGTGGGATAGGAGAGACGTCCCTCTTTCAGTCCAGAAGGGGAAAATTCTTTGAACGTTTTTGTCTGCTTCAGTAGGCTCTTAAAGTATCATCTTTACCTGAACCACAGGGGCACGTGCCTGAGCCAGTTTGCCCACTGTGGGGAAAGGAAGTCTCAGGAGGCATTCTGCGCGCCATGGAGAAACCGTGGAAGTGTGGGGATTGCGGGAAAGGATTCCACTATCCCTCCATGCTGGAGATCCACCACCGTGTCCACACCGGGGAGCGGCCCTTCACCTGCTCCGTCTGCGGCAAGGGCTTCACCCAGTCGCCCCACCTGCTGACCCACCCGCGGGTCCACACCGGGGAGCGGCCGTTCGCTTGCTCCGAGTGCGGGAAGGACTTCAGCGAATCGTCCAGCCTGCTCAAGCACCAGCGGGTCCACACCGGGGAGCGGCCCTTCACCTGCTCGGTGTGCGGCAAGGGCTTCCCTCACTCGTCCACCCTGCTCAAGCACCGGCAGGTCCACACCGGGGAGCGGCCCTTCACCTGCACCGTCTGCGGCAAGGGCTTCCCTCACTCGTCCAGCCTGCTCAAGCACCAGCAGGTCCACACCGGGGAGCGGCCCTTCACCTGCACCGTCTGCGGCAAGGGCTTCACCCGCTCATCGCACCTGCTGACCCACCAGCGGGTCCACACCGGGGAGAGGCCGTTCAGCTGCTCCGTCTGTGGCAAGAGCTTCTCTCACTCGTCCAGCCTGCTGCGGCACCAGCAGGTCCGCACCGCGGAGCGGTCCTTCACCTGCTCCGTCTGTGGCAAGAGCTTCTCTCACTCGTCCAGCCTGCTGCGGCACCAGCAGGTCCACACCGCGGAGCGTCCTTTACCTGCTCCGTCTGTGGCAAGAGCTTCTCTCACTCATCCACCCTGCTGCGGCACCAGCAGGTGCATACCGGCGAGGGCGCCTTCACCTGCTCCGTCTGTGGCAAGGGCTTCCCCCACTCGTCCGGCCTCCAGATCCACCAGCGGGTCCACACGGGGGAACATCCTTCCGATAGACCAGAAGTGCACATAATACAGAGGAACTTCGATTATCCAGAATTAGATGAACCAGCACGGTGGCTCAGTGGTTAGTGCTGCTACCTCACAGTACCAGGGACCCGGGTTTCATTCCTCCTCAGGCGACAGACTGTGTGGAGTTTGCACATTCTCCCCGCGTCTGCGTGGGTTTCCTCCTAGTGCTCCGGTTCCGTCCCACAGTCCAAAGATGTGCAGGTCAGGGTGAATTGGCCATGCTAAATTGCCTGTAGTGTTAGTTACATTAGTCAGAGGGAAATGGGTCTGGGTGGGTTACTCTTCGGAGGGTCAGTGTGGACTGGTTGGGCCTGTTTCCACACTGGAAGGGATCTAATCGTCAAGCGACTGAAATACACCCTGCATGTGTCCTTTGGATAATCGAGGTTCCTGTGTATTCCAAAAGTGGCCTAACCAACGTCCTGTCCAGACCCCAACCCCTATACTCAGTGCTGTGACCAATAAAGTGATCTGCAGAATCTGCGGGACTTGCTTAATCCTGGAAGGTAAATCACGTGTTTCTCCTTCTGTTGCAGGTGGATCCAAGATTTCACTCTCTGTCCCATTGAGTCTCCAGTCAGGTCCTTCAGCTCAACTGGTCTCTCTCAGTATTTCTGACCCATGTGAGCCTCTACGCACCTCCCCTTCACTTGCTCACACTTGATTTCCCTTACAGCAGCATTCCCTTCAGTTCCTTTCTCCCTGACGTCTGTAACCAGCTTCTCCTTAAATGCCGTCCACCTCGACCTGCTACTGTGGGGGTCACTCCCGCTGCAGACAGAGGTCTCTCCTTTGTAACCTCTTCAAAAGATTTACCGCTGACTTCCCCCTTCAGTCTTTTCCATTTCTGGGTCTCCCCGCTGTTGCGAAACTTGGAAGGGTTCAGAAAAGATTGACAAGGATGTTGCCAGGGTTGGAGGATCTGAGCTACAGGGAGAGGCTGAACAGGCTGGGGCTGTTTCCCCTGGAGCGTCGGAGGCTGAGGGATGACCTTATAGAGGTTTACAAAATTATGAGGGGCATGGATAGGATAAATAGGCAAAGTCTTTTCCCTGGGGTTGGGGAATCCAGAACTAGAGGGCATAGGTTTAGGGTGAGAGGGGAAGATATAAAAGAGACCTACAGGGCAACTTTTTCATACAGAAGGTGGTGTGTGTACGGAATGAGCTGCCAGAGGATGTGGTGGAGGCTGGTACAATTGCAACATTTAAGAGGCATTTGGATGGGTATATGAATAGGAAGGGTTTGGAGGGATATGGGCCGGGTGCTGGCAGGTGGGACTAGTTTGGGTTGGGATATTTGGTCGGTATGGACGGGTTAGACCGAAGGGTCTGTATCCATGCTGTACGTCTCTTGACAAAGCCTTGTCTGAGGGTGAAATGTTGTCATTCCCGTTGACGCGGGTGGTCCCCTGTCTGTCGTCCTTTTTGTTTCCTTTCTCGGAAAGGACGTCGCGGACATGGACAGCGTTCCCGAGCCCCGCTCCGGAACGGGCTGTTCCGTCCTCTTCCAGGCCCCGGGGTGGGGGGAAGGGGCAGCTTGAGTGCAGTGGGAGAGTGGGCCGTTCACCGGGAGGGTGCCAATGGGACGGGAGAGCGGTACCGGTAATGGGGTGAGGGGGAGATGCCTCAGACCGCCAGAAACACTGGGGCAGCTGCTCGCGTGCTCCTTTTGGATCTCACAGCACAGGGAGGCCATTCATCTGATTACCTCTCTGCCTCTGCGTCTGTCTGTCTCTCTGAGGTGACAGCGGATTCCAGCATATTGCTGCTTGCTGGGTAAACCTGTTTTTCCTCTGTTTTCCCCCTCTCTCCTGCTCAAACCCCTGAACTTCAGGCCGCCCCTGACCTTGTCACTATCAGTGAATAGGGAACAGCTTTTCTTCCTCCACCTTATCTGAACCTATCACAATCTTCCCCACTTTCACCAGTTGTATCTGTGTGTGACCCTCTCTTTCTGTGTCTCTTTCTCTCCTAAGCCCCCTCCCTCACCACATCCCATTTACCCACCCCCTCCTGTCATGCTCCCACTTTCAAACGGTCTCGTTGTGTTTTCACTGCCTCTTCCCCATCGTTTCCGTCAAGCACCTCATCTCACGCTTAGAACCCATGCAGTGTAGGAGCAGGCCCTTCAGCCCATCCAACCCTCCCTCACCCAGACCTCTGCCTGTAACCCTGCAATTCCCATTGGCTAACCCACCTAGCCTACACATCCCTGGGCACTATGGGTAATTTAGCACGGCCAGTCCACCCAAACCTGCACATCCCTGGATACTATAGGACAATTTAGCCTGGCCAATCCTACACTAAGGGTGGATTGGCCATGCTAAATTACCCATAGTACCCAGGGATGTGTAGGTTAGGGTCGATTGGCCATGCTAAATTACCCAATCCTACACATCCCTGGGTACTGTTAGGATAAAATAAGTCAAGGGAGGGTGGAGCTATAGCTGCTGTTTGGGGAATCGAAACTGTTGCTTACGTGGCCAGCTCAGCTGCCAACGCCCAAATGAGCTCAATAACAGGAAACGCCTCGCAAACGCGAAATGTCCTAATAAGACAATGCTTAGTAGCTCCGCGAAGCTCTGCTTAGCAAAGAGTATATCAGGAGCAGATTTGGGAGGGGAAGGCAGAACGTGCCTTCTCCAGTGAATGCATGGTGATTCACTGTATCAACTACGATTCTGCAATAAAGCCTGCTTGTGCCAAACAATTGAGCGTCTGTTGTCTCTCCTCCTAAAACTAACATGCAAGGACAGATTCCGGCCTTACAGTACTATGGGTAATTTAGCATAGCCAATCCACCCTCACGTACACATCCCTAGGTACTATGGGTAATTTAGCCTGACCAATCCACCCTAACCTACACATATCTGAGCACTATGGGTAATTTAGCATAGCCAATCCACCCTCACCTACGCATCTTTGGATTGTGGGAGGAAGCCGGTGCACCCGGAGAAAACCCTCGCAGACGCAGGCTGGAAACGTGCAAACTCCATAGGGACAGTCGCCCCTGAGGCTGGAATTGAACCCGGGTCCCTTGGCGCTGTGACCACTGAGCAACCCCTTATAATCCGCCTGCGTTAAGATCCTTTTGTCACCTGGATGAATGTTACAGGGGGGAGCGGGGTTTAAGTCTTCTCTGAGCTGAGAGAGGACACAGGAGATGCTCCTCATCATGCTTTCATGTGTCACGTTGTATAATTCTTAGATTTTACATGTAAATGTCTAGTTGGGGTTCGAATTCTTGTAAATATAGACAAACCGAAAGACTTGTTGAGACATTTCACCAACCCCCAAGTAGGCAATTGACATGCCCGCCCCTGAAAAGAGAACCTTTCGTGGGGTCAGAGTTGACATTGAGAATAGCGAAATGAACACTGTCCCCGTCGTGTTTGTATTTTTGCTGACAGAAGGGCAGTTTGCAGTCAGCAGGCACTGTGGGACTACAGGCTGCGGGCCAGGTCTGCGCTCGGGAGCGTAAATCCCAACGGGAACCAGAGGCGTTGCTAACGTTTACGCCAGCTGAGCTTAGCAAGAAAAGGCTGCGACCCTGTGCTTGAACTGATCAGCCGAAACTTTGGGCGTAGCCAAGGAGATCTGAAGGCGAAGCTCACGGGAGGGTCTCCTTTCTCAAAAAAACCAGAAAACATGAGGGATACCAGGAAGAATTCCGCTGAATTCCAGAGAGCTGTGGCATGCTGTTGATTTGGTACAATGAGCTTTTAATGTGAACTCTCATGAGGGAGTGCAAACGAACTCAAGTTGAAATGTAGCTCCGTAAAGTGTGTAACAGTCATAGCGTTGACCGTTGTTGAACGTTTTGATGCGGTCCAGTTTTTCTTTTGTATTTTAAAGATGAGATGATGTTTTGTGGTTTTTGGATGGGTTGGGTACAGAGTGGGAGGTAGGGTGGGCTGGGATCTTCCATGTTGATGGGATTTGACAGTGAATTTTGCTTCGTCAATTATTCAGACTGTGTGCCTGGAGAGAGGGAGGGTCTGACCCTTGGGAAGGGTGCTGGCGGGGTGTGGGCGGGAGGTGAACCTTTGCAATGTCCAATCAGAAGGCTAAGTGTTAAGATAACAAGAGCCGATATTTAGCAGTCGATAAGTGCAACATGTAAGCAGTTTGTTCATATGCAGCTCAAAGGCTGTCCCCAAAGTTAAACTTAGCAGGGCGCCTACCCACTCAATCCAGTTACCCACCCCATTTCAGGGTGGATATGTGAACTATCACTAATTTTGGTTCTTCTAATGAATAAAACATTTAAACCTAGCTGTTCAGGAAAGCAAACAAGTTTAAAACTACAGCCATGCTGCAGTTAAACTCAATAGACTTAGAGCAAAATACATGTTCCCTGAACGCAGTTGAAAGTTAACATCGTTGTATTAGATGTGGGAATATCTGTTTAAATGGAGCCGTGAGCTTTCCCAATGTAGACAGGGCTCCTCGAAACGTGGCAGTGTCCCCCCTGCAGCTGCAGAGCGAGACAGGAGAGTTTGTTTTTGTGAATGAACAGTTGTAGCGCGAGGTGGCTGTTGCTTGGTGACGGTGAGGCTCCCCCGGCCCCGCCCATCCCCCCGTGCAGACGTCACGCGGGGGCGAAGGCGGTTGGGAGGAGAAGTCGCTCGAGCGGGGAAGCGGCGGCCGTTAGGAAAATGGCGCCGTGCGGCCCGGGGCAGACCCCCGTCACTGGTCACCGCCGCCTTCCTGGCGCAGCTGCTGTGTCACGGCCACACCGGCCGGCTGTACAGCAGGCAGGAGCCGGTGACCATTCTGGAGGCGGATGGGGTTAAGGACCTGCTTGGGAACTGGTCGGCCGCCTGGGTGGTGGAGTTCTACTGGTCGTGGGGCGGCCCCTGTGTCAACTATGGGGCCACCTGGAAGGTACTGGGCCCGGGAGGTGAAAGGTGAGGCAGGTTGTGGGGGGACGGGGGGAAGGAATGTGGGGCCTGTCCTGTCATAGTCACATTTTACACTGACTTTCCATCTGCTTTTACTGGCCCTAGTGCTGTTTACCCCTCACTGTTTTAGTCCTTGTGCTGTTTACCCCTCACTGTGTTTTTTAATCCTTGTGCTGTTTACCCTTTGCTGTTACTTGTGCAATTGTTGAGGGTAGTGTGTAAATACTAGTGAAGAAGATTATGCACCAGCATTGTATGTTCTTAGTCATTCAAGGGGTAGGACCTGTTGAGAATGGTTAGTAAAGTATGTGGTGAACTAAGCCTTGTTAACATGGAGATAGTTTGGTATTTGGAAAAATATACTTTTTTATTATATAGAGTCATAAAGATGTACAGCACGTGAACACACCCATTTGGCCTACCTGCCCATGCCAACCAGATATCCTAAATTAATCTAGTCCTATTTGTCAGCACTTGGTTCATATCCCTCTTAACCCTTCCTAGTCATATACCCATCCAGATGCCTGTTAAATACAGCCTCCATTACTTCCTCTCGCAGCTCATTCCATACGTTCACAATCCTCTGCATGGAAAAGTTGCCCCATGGGTACCTTTTAATATCTTTCTGGTCTCACCCTAAACCTATGCCCTGTAGTTGTGAACCTCACCCCTATTCTGGGGAAAAGACATTTAAAAAAAAAAGTTGAGCAGCCAGACAAAAGCTATAAAATGTTGAGCCACATGGGGAAAAAGAACTGTGGCTCTACCCTTTATTTCTCCTCTTGGCATTTGAACATTTAACATCTGTCAATAACACCAGCATCGCCACAGAGCACATTGTGCCTGCTCCTCGGTGTGACAACAGCGCACCTGCTCGCTGGTGTCACCAGTACATTGTCCATGCTCCTCGCTGTCGGCAGAAAAGGAGACATTGCTTATCTCTGTTCCTAAAGGTCTTCCCTTTATTCTTAAAGCTGTGACCTCTAGTACTAGTCTCTCCTACCAATGGAAACATCTTCCCAATGTCATTGCACTGTGGGGATGAAGCCCTAACCTGTCCAGTAATTTCTGGTGGGTGAGACAAGGCGTCAAGGTTAGAGGGAGTAGCTTTTAGACAGAGATGAGGAGGAACTGCTTTTCCCAGAGGGTCGTGAATCTATGGAATAGTCTAGATTAGAGTGGTGCTTAAAAAGCACAGCAGGTCAGGCAGCATCTGGACAGCAGGAAAATCGACGTTTCGGGCAAAAGCCCTTCATCAAAATCTCGGCAATCTTTTGGCCAAGGAAGCAATAGAGGCAGCTTCATTAAGTATATTCAAGACACAGTTGGGTGGGATTTGGTCTGGTTGGGGAATAAAGGGGTTCCTTGTGACAGTGCAGGGAGGAGAAGCTGAGACGATGGATAGCTCAGCCATGATTTTAATGAATAACGGAGCAAGCTCACTTGTAGCAACTGGAGTGAATCCAGAGAGGGAGCAGACTTTGGGACAGCAGGTATGTGTCTTGGTTACCCGGGTGAGGAGAGACAGAAGTTCAGGTTGGGACTGTTTTCCGTAGCTTGCCAGAGTCTGAGGAGTGACCTTATACACTTGTATATCATCATGAGGGGCATGGATATGGTAAATAGACGTGGTATTTTCCTTTGGATGGGGCAGTCCAGAACTAGAGGGTAATAAGTTTAGGATCGAGCGTGTGTTGCTGCACCAAGTCAGGCAGCATCTGAGGAGCAGGAAAATTGACGTTTCAGGGAAACTCCTTTCAGGGAAGTGTGTGTGAGTTTGTGTATAAGACTGTGCGCTGTGAGTGTGTATTTGCATGTGTGCCTGCTTGATAAAGTGTGATTGTGATGGAGTATGAGTCTGTGAGAGGGTGAGAGTTTTGAGGGGGTGGTGTGTGTGTGTCTGAGCGAGAGCGTGTGTGTATGAAAGGGGTATGGATATAAGTGAGGGGTTGCATTTTGCTAAAATAAAGGAGGGCAAGACTTGAACAGGTAATGGTAGGGCCCTGGGTCATGTTGGAGAACAGAGACCTGGAGGTGTTCAGGTTCATTGTTCTTGAAAGTTACATCACTGGTAGACAGGGGTGAAGAAGGTGTTCAGCACACTTGCCTTCATTGTTCACATGCTGAGTTCAGGAGTTGGGACATCATGTTGGAGATGCACACAGAAAGTACATTACTCAGGGTGATAGGTGCCTGGAACTCATTGCCAGCAGAGGTAGGGATGGTAGATTCATTCAAGGTGCATCCTAGCAGTAGGACAGTCGAAGTTTCGGGCACAAGCCCTTCATCAGGAATGATGCGTGGATGTTGAGAGGGGCATCAGCGTCCTTCTGTGCCAGTTGTCAGACAGGTGCAGCAGGCAATGAGCAAGGCAAGTGGTGTGTTAGCAAGAGGAATTGAGTTCAGAAATGGGGATGTCATGCTGCAGTTAGGGGGTCATTTGAATAAATTTAAGGCTGAGTTAATCTGATTTTTGAAAGAAAGAAGTGGATGTTTATGGAGGAAGGCAAGAAAATGGTTTTAAGACCAGTTTAGAACAGTTCCAGAGTCAGACAACACAGAAACAGACCCTTCAGTCCAACTAGACCGTGCTGACTGTGTTCACAAACTAAACTAGTCCCACCTGTGTGTATTTGGCCCATATCCCTCTGAACCTTTCCTATTCACGTACTTATCCAAATGTCTTTTAAACCTTGTTACTGTACCTACATCCACCACCGTGTCTGGACATTGAGAGTAGTTTGTGTGTGGAATCAAAAAAGGCACTATTCCAGTCTTTTGAAAATCTTTCCCCACTCACCTTCTTCATTTGCTCCCTAATCTTGAAACCCCCATCCTAGGGAAAGGACACCTGCGGTTCACCTCATCTACCCTCCTCATGATTTTATGAACCACTTTTAAAGTCACCTCTCAACCTCATGTGTTCCAGTGAAAAAAGTCCCAGCCTATTCACCTAGCTGTAGGTATATTCATATTCAGTTATGAATTGTTCAATGCTGGTGCTGACTCGAAAGACCGAATGGCCTAGTCTTGCTCCCAACTCTCTTGCTCTGTGTCCAGGACAGCAAGAGGCCCAAAGTCAGAGGAGCAGAAATTAGGCCATTCAGTCCATCAGGTCTAATCACCCCATTCAATCGTGGCTGCTAGGTTTCTCAACCCCATTCTCCCCGTAACCCTCGATCCCCTTGATACTCAAGAACCTGTCTCAGTTTTAAATATCCCCAGTGACCTGACCTCCACAGCCTTCTATGGAAATAGATTCCACAGATTCACCGCTCTCTGGCTGAAGAAGTTTCTCCTTTCTAAAAGGACTTCCCTTTACTCTAAGTCTGTGCCGTCTGGTCTGAGTCTGTCCTACCAATGGAAACATCTTCACAACGTCCACTCTGGGCTGTTCAGGATTATGTAGGTTTCATTTAGACCCACCCCCGCCCCCTCCCGAGTGTGGGCCTATTAATCAGCATGAACCAGACCCTTCAGGATGAGGTACAGCAGGGATTAGGTTCAGTAAACTGAGACTGGAGGGAGAGTGTGTGGGATGGAGATTTTCAGCTTCTAGAGAATAAAAGAGAAAAGTGAGTTAGCTATAAATTAGAATTGATCGGATGGGCCAAAGTGTGGTAGATGGAATTAAATTTTGAGAAATGTGAGTTGTTGCATTTTGGTCAAGCAATCCAGGCAGGACTGACACAGTTAAGGGGAGTGTTGCAGAACAAAGAGACCTTGGAGTGCAGGTTCCATAGTTCCTTGAAAGTGGAGTCTCAGGTAGACAGGATAGTGAATGAGGCATTTGGTAGGATGGCCTTTATTGGTCAGAGCATCGAGTAGATGAGTTGGGAGGTTATGTTGTGGCTGTCCAGGATGTTGGTTAAGCCAATTTTGGAATACTGCGTTCAGTTCTGGTATCCCTGCTGTAGGAAAGATGTTATGAAACTTTGAAAGGGGTCAGAAAAGATTTGAGCTATAGGGAGAGGCTGAATAGGCCAGGGACATTTTCCATGGAGCATCAGAGGCTGAGGGGTAAATTTATAGACCTTTGTAATGGGCATGGATAGGGGGGGAAACCTAAGGTCTTTTCCCCAGGGTAGGGGAGTCCAAGAAAACTAGAAGGCGTATGTTTGAGGTGAGAGCAGAATGATTTAACAGGGGTCTGAGGGGCAACCTTTTCACACAGAGGGTGGTGCATGTGTGGCACGAACTGCCAGAGGAAGTGGTGGAGACTGGCACAATTACAACATTTAAAAGGCATGTGGATGTTGGTCTGTTCTCAGCTCTGCTGGATTTCTGTTGAAGCTTTGATCCCCCCCTCCCCCTCCCCACCCAAAATAGGGCTCTCCCAAGGATTGGTATGGTGTCCTATTTGAGGAATTCAAATGGGACACCATACAACAACATTTACATCAACAGGACTAAAGCATCTGTTATCAAATTGGCATAGAGCTATACAGCATGGACATTGACTTTTTCTCTCTCTCATGCACAGACGCACATAACAAGTCCATGGGGTTAAATTTGTATTTGCAGAATGATATTTGCAGACACATTCTATTTTGCTCAAAAAATACACAATCTGTAAGCAGTCAATCCATGTAATATTTTGTAAATTCCACTTTGGAAGTAGAACCAGTCTGACTCAAGACTGGGACACAGACAGACTCTGACCTCACACCTTTAATGCATTGTGTGAACTGAGATGTCACATTTTGCTATAAAACCTCGAGTTATCTTGAAATGGCGCCTTGCAAGAAGGTCTGGGATTTACATGTGAATGATAGCTGCAACCCAGTCTAAAAGATGAAAGACTTGACAATCCAGGTTTGTTCAATATATCATTTTGGTGGCAGGACACTATAATGTTTTTCTATAAATTGTGTCTTATGATCTTATTCTCCACAACCACCTGAAGGATCAGCGCTCTGAAAGCGAGTGCTTCCAAATAAACCTGTTGAATACTCAACTGGTGGTGTGACTTTTCACTTGTCCAGGTGAGGATGTATTGACCGTGCCCAAAGATGTGCAGGTTAGGTGCATTAATCAGCGGGTAAATGTAGAGCAATAGAGGTAGGGGAATAGGTGTGGATCTGTTACCCTTCAGAGGTGGATTTGTGGGGCTGAGTGGCCTGCTTTCACCGCTCTGGGGATTCTCTGAAGGGAAGGGATTGGCACAAACTCATTATTTTTTTATGGCTTCCAAAAATCAGACTTCCTCACCTCTCAGCAGTATCCCAATGTTGTGAAAGATATTAACTTTCAGGTGGAGTTATCCAAAATTCAGAGAGATGTCAGTCTTGACATTTTTGCCTTTCTGCCCCTGGAAGATCCTGAATCAGCATCTTCAGGGGAATTAGTTAGATCAGAGTGAGAAGACAGGGGGAGAAAGAGTGGGATGGTGCTTTCAATTTTGTGGAATAACAAAAGAAAATATTCCGCAGAATTCCTTGTTCAGAATTTCTACTCTGCACTGACAGTGATGACTTTTGTAATCTCTTTTTACATTTCAGGATCTGAGGATGGAAGTTTCAAAATCAACAGATGAAGGCCTTATGCCCAAAACGTCGACTCTCCTGCTCCTCGGATGCTGCCTGACCTGCTGTGCTTTTCCAGCACTGCACTTACTGATTCTGACACTCCAGCATCTGCAGTCCTTACTTTGACATCCATGTCTGACAGTCATTCAATCCAATCCATCGGGACCGCAACAGTTTGCAACTATGATTCTGTGAGGAGCAAAGCTGTTTGGTTCCTATTTGGGTACGTTTTCAGCGTCAGTGGGACTGGATGAGAGACCCTACAGTTGTAATGCACTGAGTGAGGAGCGTGTAACAGCTATACGGTTTGGAAAGAGGAATTCATGGTGGAGAGAAGCTCCACATGCGTTTGTGTGCGGCTGAAGCTTCGGCCGTGGAGAAACCCGAGGAATCCCGCCCCGTGGAGAAACCATGGAAGTGTGGCGACTGTGGGAAAGGCTTGTTTCCCGTCTGCCCTGGAGACTCATTGGCGCAGTCACACTGGGGAGAGGCCGTTCCCCTGCCCTGACTGCGGGAAGGGCTTCAGCGATTCCTCCAACTTTCGGATCCACCAGTTGATCCACATGGGGGAGAGGCCCTTAAGTTGCCCCGAGTGCGGGAAGGCCTTTACCCAGGCCACCTCCTTGCTGACCTACCAGCGGGATCAGGTGGCATTGCAGGGGGATTGAAAGAAAGACGGCCGAGTGCCTTTACCAACTGGACTATCAACCCAGTTCCAGTGACTCCCGAGTTCGATTCCCACAACAGATGGCGGAATTGGAATTTGGTCAGAAATTTGGAGTTCAGAATCTAATGGTGAAACCATTGTCGGTGGGATGGGGGTGGAAGAAAACCCCCATCTGATTCACTCAGTTCTTTTTTAGGGAAGACTTGAGCGGTTATTAGAGCAGTCGTCCCAGCTGCATCCTTTACGAGGTCTGGCCTACACGTGACTCCAGACCCACAATAGTCTGGTTGACTCTACGCTGCTCATCCAACTTACTTGGATACAGGTTGAAATTGCTGAGTGAGGCAATACTTCCTCCAGGTTAAGGCGATATCAAGGATCCAATTACAAAGGGACAACTCAGTGGTGACCAATAATGAAGAAAGTGAGGGTTGCACTTTGACCTTGAGCTGTTTTTAAAAAGTTGCTACTTTTTCTACGCCTTTCTGCTGGGAGATTCTGAAGCTGAAACAAAGTTGGGTCACAATAAAGATTACCTGAACTTCACACTGAGCTCAGACTCTCAATGAGAGCTTTAAACTGCAACAGATTTTTGGTTTAAAACTGCTGATTTCTTACAGGAGAAAGTGAGAACTGCAGATGCTGGAGATCAGGGTCAAGATTAGAGTGGTGCTGGCAAAGTACTGCCGGTCAGGCAGCGTCCGAGGAGCAGGAAAATCGACATTTCGGGTTTGCTCCAGACTGCACCCTCCTTACTCTGCCAACCATCTGTGAGTAAGGTACTCTCTTCACAACTCCTTTTCCATTTATTTCATTCTGGGCTTCAATTTATGACTTACAGCAACTGAAAGGAAAGAGAATGAATCCATGGAATGGACAGATCAGGAAAAGTTTGTTTATAAACAGTATGTTTCATGTATTGAGTGAATGTAAAGAGGATGTGGTGAATGCATGTTCAGATGCAACGTTTAAAAGACATGTGGATAAGTACATGAATAGGGAAGGTGTGGAGGTATATGGGCTAAACACTGGCAAGTGGCACTAGTTTAGTTTGAGAATATAGTCAGCATGGAATAGTTGGACTGAAGGGTCCGTTTCTGTGCTGTCTGACCGTAACTGTTCTGTCGTGGTCTTAAAACTATTTTCTTGCCTTCCACTTTAAATGTGATTACTGTACCTGCATCCAACACATAAACCACAAAAAAACCCTCATGCACACAACATGGGCGGCACGGTGGTTAGCACTGCTGCCTCACAGCGCCTGAGACCCGGGTTCACAGTCAGACTCAGGCGACTGACTGTGTGAAGTTTGCACGTTCTCCCTGTGTCTGTGTGGGTTTCCTCCGGGTGCTCCGCTTTCCTCCCACAGTCCAAAGATGTGTGGGTCAGGTGAATTGGCCATGCTAAATTGCCCGTAGTGTTAGGTAAGGGGTAAATGTAGGGGTATGGGTGGGTTGCGCTTCGGCGGGTCGGTGTGGACTTGTTGGGCCGAAGGGCCTGTTTCCACACTGTAAGTAAGCTATAAAAATCCACACTTTATTGTTCAAAACTCAGATGAACTCAGCCTTGAATAAATTCAATGACCCCCTAACTGCAGGAAGACATCCCCACTTCTAATCTCCGTTCAGCCTGCTAATATACCACTTGCCTTGTTGCACTGTATGACAACTGGCATTGACTGATGTAGAAGGATGCTGCTAATCAAAGCACTGATCACAGGGTGGTCTGGTTTCAGGACCTGATTTCTCTATCCTCTGTTGATCTCCCTGTTCCCACAGACTAAGATGTCGGTCTGTTCTCAGCTCTGCTGGATTTCTGCTAAAGCTTTGACCCCGCCTTTTATAACTTCTGGAACGATAAAATATTCAATCAAGACCCAAGCCACAATCTCCCAGCCTGTCAACTATCCTAATACAAGGTGTAGTCATAGCAGGGAATCGATCAAGAAAAATGAAACAAAATCATAAATAAATAGGTGCACGTGCTTAATGCTTGTTTGTGAGGAAGTCAACCAGAAATAGGGATCTCCCAGGAATCTTCCAGTGCCCTACTTGAGGAATTCTGTCACCCTTACACCTATTAGGATCCAGCTATGAATTACAACAACATTTACACCAACAGAAATAAAGCATCGGTTATCAAATAGAGATAAACAGCGCGGAAATAGACTGTTTCTCTACCTCATGCACACATGAGATAGATAATCTGTGGGGGTGGGTTTGTATTTGCAGCATGAAGTTTGCAAATACATTCTACTTTGCAAGGTTTGTGAGGGTTTGTAGCTCAGGTTGAGGTTTAGGGTGTAGGTTTGCTCACTGAGCTGTAGGTTTGATATCCAGACGTTTCATTACCTGGCTAGGTAACATCATCAGTGGCGACCTCCAAGTGAAGCGAAGCTGTTGTTTCCTGCTTTCGATTTATATGTTTGTCCTGGATAGGGTTCCTGGGGTTTGTGGTGATGTCATTTTCTGTTCATTTTCTGAGGGGTTGATAGATGGTATCTAGATCGATGTGTTTTTTTATGGCATTGTGGTTGGAGTGCCAGACCTCTAGGAATTCTCTGGCATGTCTTTGCTTAGCCTGTCCCAGGATAGATGTTGTCCCAGTCGAAGTGGTGGTTTTCTTCATCTGTATGTAGGGCTATGAGGGATAGAGAGTCGTGTCTTTTTGTGGCTAGCTGGTGTGCGTGTATCCTGGTGGCTAACTTTCTTCCTGTTTGTCCTACATAGTGTTTGTGGCAGTCCTTGCAAACGCCCGGAGTATGAGTCTGGGTGATATACGCATCGGCGGGTCGGTGTGGACTTGTTGGGTTGAGGGCCTGTTTCCACACTAAGTAATCTAATCTAATCTAAAAAGATTTACAAGGATGTTGCCAAGACTGGAGGATTTGAGCTATAGGGAGAGACAGAACAGGCTGGGGCTGTTTTCCCTGGAGCATCAGAGGCCGAGGGGTGACCTTATAGAGGTTTATAAAATCACGAGGGGCGTGGATAGGATAGATAGACAAAGTCTTTTCTATGGGATGGGAGAGTCCAGAACTAGAGGTCATAGGTTTAGGGTGAGAGGGGAAAGATATGAAAGAGACCTAAGGGGCAACCTTCTCATTTAGAGGGTGGTACGTGTATGGAATGAGCTGCCAGAGGAAGTGGTGGAGGCTGCTACAATTGCAACATTTAAAAGGCAATTGGGGGGATATGGGCCCCATGCAGGTGGGACTAGATTGGGTTGGGATATCTGGTTGGCATATACGAGTTGTCCAGGTTCAGGTGGATTGACAGTACGAAAATGCCCATAGTGCCCAGGGATGTGCAGGTTAGGTGCATTTGTCAGGGGTAAATGTTGAGCAATCGGGGTTGGGGAATTGCGTGGTGGGTTACCCTTTGGAGGATTGGTGTGTAGTCTTTGGGTCGAGTGGCCAGCTTACACACTGTGGGGAGTCTCTGAAGGGGAAGGGATTTTTGTAAACTGTGCAGGCAACGCAGGCGTAGTGCGGGGGCCTGCTGTTGGCCTTGCCCTGCCCCTTGCACCTCCCCCTGTTGTTGAGTTGTCTAAAAAACAACTACTCTTTCTCTGCCCTTTGAATCTGAGGCTGTAACAATGTTGGGCCACAATAAAGGTAACCAGAACGTACTGCTGGGCTCAGGCTCTCATTGAAAGCTCCAAGCGGTTTTTGTTTTAAAGCTGCTCATTTCTTGCAGCCTCCTGCACTAAGTTTCCAATGTCGTGTATCAGATGGAGCAGTGAATGAGTAGCTAGTTTGATTAGAAATTATAAACTTTTCAGGAGTGCAGGCACTGCATCGTTTCATCGGCAGTTTACTAGCAGCACCGGGAGGTATGGGCTGTGTTCATGAGAAAGGAGGTGGGACAAGGTTTAAAAATCACAACACCGGGTTATAGTCCAACAGTTTTATTTGGAAGCACTAGCTTTCGGAGCGCTGCTCCTTCAGCGGGTAGCTGTGGAGCAGGATCATAAGACGCAGAGTTAAGAGCAAAAGGTCACAGTGTCATGCAACTGATATGATATATCGACAAATGTAGATTGATGTTAAGCATTCAGCACACTGACCTTAATAGTTCACACCATTGAATAAAGGAGTTGGGACATCATGTTGAAGTTGTACAGGATGTTGGTGAAGTCACTTGTAGAGTACTGAGAAGGCTTCTGGTGGCCCTGTAATCGGAAGAATACTATTACAGAGGGTTCAGTAAAGATTTACCAGGATGTTGCCAGGACTGGAGGGTTTGAGTAATCAGGAGAAGCTGAGACTCTCTTCACTGGAGCACAGGAGGTTGAGGGGTGACCTCATTGAGATTGATATGATCATCAGGGTTCTAAGTAACATGAACATCAAATAGCGAGGAGCCTGCAAGGTTATGTCAAGTGAGTGGGGGAGAAATTGTGGCATTTGGACACTTTAAATCCATCAAAAACAGCATCTCCATAGAGCATACTGTGCATGTCAGGTGAGGTGCCACAAGACTGGAGGTTGGCTAACGTGGTGCCACTGTTTAAGGGTGGTAAGGACAAGCCAGGGAACTATAGACCAGTGTGCCTAACATCAGTGGTGGGCACATTGTTGGAGGGAATCCTGAGGGACAGGATTCTACCTTCATCTAGGTGGATGGGCTGGGACTTTTTCACTGGAGCATTGGAAGTGGAGATGTGACCTTATCAACGTTTACAAAATCATGAGGGGAGAGGTGAGGTGAACAAAGGGTGTCCTTCCCCTTGGGTTGGGGTTTCAAGATTAGGGAGCAAATTTTGATGGTGACAGGAGAAAGAGATTTTAAAAAGATTTGAAGGGCACAATTTTTTTTTTACACAGAGTGAGGACTAAATGTCTCGAGGACGTGGTGGATGCAGGTACAGTAACGTCATGAATAGGAAAGGTTTGGAGGGATATGGGCCAAAACACTGCCAGGTGGGACTGGTTTAGTTTGAGAACATAGTCAGCATTGACTAGTTGGACTGAAGGGTCTGTTTCTGTGCTGTCTGACTCTGGAACTGTCTTAAAACTGGATACTGGTCTTAAAACCATTTTCTTGCCTTCCCCCACAAGCATCCACATTAAAATCATGCGAACTCAGCCTTGAATATATTCAATGACCCCCTAACTGCTGGAAGACATTCCCACTTCTGAACTTAATTCCTCTTGCTAATACACCACTTGCCTTGCTCATTGCCTGCTGCACCTGTCTGACAACTGGCACAGAAGGACGCTGATGCCCCTCTGAACATCCACGCATCATTCCTGATGAAGAGCTTGTGCCCCAAACTACGACTGTCCTACTGCTCAACCCACCGTGCTTTGCCAGTTGTGATCGTCTCTACATCATGAAGACCGAGCGTAAACTTGGGGAATGGTTTGCCGAGCATCACAGCCGGGTCCACAGAGGCTGAGCGGACTTCCCAGTCTCCATCCATTTTAATGCCCCTTCCCACTCCCCTTCTGACAAATTGGAGGAACAAAACCTCATCTTGTCTGAGCAGTCCACAGCCCGGAGGACTCGACACTGAGTTCTCCAATTTCAAATAATCTCCCATCCCATCCCCCAACTCACTTCCCAGCCCCTTCCACTCTTCCCTGCTAACTAGATTCCTTCCTCCTATTCACCAACCAGGTAATGGGGATAAGGCAGGAAAAGGATACTGATTGAGGATGATCAGCCATGATCATAATGAATGGTGGTGCTGGCTCGAAGGGCAGAAGAGCCGACTCCTGCACCTATTGTCTATTGTACCCTCTACTTGGCTTCACCTATCCTCACTTCATCACCCTGCCCCCAGCACACCCTTGTTCAACAGCTCTCCCTATACCCACCCCCAATCCTGAACAAGGGTTACACACGTACCTCAACTTCTCCACCTCCTGATACTGCCTGGCTTGCTGCGTTCTTCCAGTCTCCTGCCTGTCTATTTTGCCAATTGAGACAAAGGCTTGGACTAACTTTTCCAGAGTCTGTCCCCTCGTGGATTCACTCCCATTCCTTTCAGTTGCTCCAAGTCAACAATTGAACCCCAGAATGAAACGTAAATGGAAAAGGGGGTTAGAAAAGAGAATGCTGTACACACAGATGTTGGACAGAGGAAGGAAGCTGCAGTCTGAGTGAAGCTCAATCTTCATTGAGAGAGAGATGGGGCAGGAGCTTCAGAACCTCATGACCCAACCTCCGCATTCACCAATAGGGGAGCTCCGAATGGCAGGAGGACAAGTCTCCTTCCGGTCCTCCAGTGATCCTTATTTATCCATCAAAAGTAGATTTTGCCCCTTTTCTGCCGACAATGAGGAACACGCCCAATGTTTTGATGACATTGGCAAACATGTGCCCTGCTTGTTGACACTGAGGAGTGTACACAATATGACCTGTAGCAATGCTGGTGTTATTAACAGATTTTAAGTTTCCAAATGTCTATCGGAGATCAAAAAGGGCAGAGCGATATTTTTTCCCCCATGTGGCTCGATATTTGATTGAGCAGCCAGACAAATGCAAAAGCAATGTTTTTAAGTCTTTTCCTCAGTGTTGGGGTGACCTTCACAACTAGAGGACATAGGTTTAGGGTGAGGCCACAAAGATATAAAAGTTACCTGAAGGGCAATGTTTCCCTGCAGAGGGTGGTGTGTGTATGGAATGAGCTGCCAGAGGAAGTGGTGGAGGCCAGTATAATTACAGCCTTTAAAAAGTATCTGGATGGGTATATGAATAGGAATGGTGTAGAGGGATATAGTGCTGGCAATGGGGACTAGATTAATGTAGGATATCTGGTTGGCGTGGACAGGTTGGACTGAGGGGATCTGTTTCCGTGCTGAAAATCTCTACGACTCTAAATAATAAAAAGTCAACTTTTCCAATGAACATATCCATGTTAACAAGACTTAGTGCACAACCTGCTTTACTAACCGTTCTCAACAGGTCCTGCCCCTTCAATGACTGAGGAACATATACATGCTGGTGCATAGTATCCTTCACTAGTATTTACACACTACCCTCAGCAATTGCACAAGTAACAGCAAAGGGTAAACAGCACAAGGATTAAAAAACAGTGAGGGGTAAACAGCACAAGCGCCAGTAAAAGCAGATGGAAAGTGAGTGTAAAATGTGACTATGACAGGACAGGCCCCACATTCCTTCCCCTCCGTCCCCCCCACAACCTGCCTCACCTTTCACCTCCCGGGCCCAGTACCTTCCAGGTGGCCCCATAGTTGACACAGGGGCCGCCCCACGACCAGTAGAACTCCACCACCCAGGCGGCCGACCAGTTCCCAAACAGGCCCTTAACCCCATCCGCCTCCAGAATGGTCACCGGCTCCTGCCTGCTGTACAGCCGGCCGGTGTGGCCGTGACACAGCAGCTGCGCCAGGAAGGCGGCGGTGACCAGTGACGGGGGTCTGCCCCGGGCCGCACGGCGCCATTTTCCTAACGGCCGCCGCTTCCCCGCTCGAGCGACTTCTCCTCCCAACCGCCTTCACCCCCGCGTGACGTCTGCACGGGGGGATGGGCGGGGCCGGGGGAGCCTCACCGTCACCAAGCAACAGCCACCTCGCGCTACAACTGCTCATTCACAAAAACAAACTCTCCTGTCTCGCTCTGCAGCTGCAGGGGGGACACTGCCACGTTTCGAGGAGCCCTGTCTACATTGGGAAAGCTCACCGCTCCATTTAAACAGATATTCCGACATCTAATACAACTATGTTAACTTTCAACTGCGTTCAGGGAACATGTATTTTGCTCTGAGTAAGTCTATTGAGTTTAACTGCAGCACGGCTGTAGTTTTAAACTTGTTTGCTTTCCTGAACAGCTAGGTTTAAATGTTTTATTCGTTAGAAGAACCAAAATTAGTGATAGTTCACATATCCACCCTGAAATGGGGTGGGTAACTGGATTGAGTGGGTAGGCGCCATACTAAGTTTAACTTTGGGGACAGCCTTTGAGCTGCATATGAACAAACTGCTTACATGTTGCACTTATCGACTGCTAAATATCGGCTCTTGTTATCTTAACACTTAGCCTTCTGATTGGACATTGCAAAGGTTCACCTCCCGCCCACACCCCACCAGCACCCTTCCCAAGGGTCAGACCCTCCCTCTCTCCAGGCACACAGTCTGAATAATTGACGAAGCAAAATTCACTGTCAAATCCCATCAACATGGAAGATCCCAGCCCACCCTACCTCCCACTCTGTACCCAACCCATCCAAAAACCACAAAACATCATCTCATCTTTAAAAAACAAAAGAAAAACTGGACCTCATCAAAACGTTCAACAACGGTCAACGCTATGACTGTTACACAACACTTTACGGAGCTACATTTCAACTCGAGTTTGTTTGCACTCCCTCATGAGAGTTCACATTAAAAGCTCATTGTACCAAATCAACGGCATGCCACAGCTCTCTGGAATTCAGCGGAATTCTTCCTGGTATCCCTCATGTTTTCTGGTTTTTTTGAGAAAGGAGACCCTCCCGTGAGCTTCGCCTTCAGATCTCCTTGGCTCCGCCCAAAGTTTCGGCTGATCAGTTCAAGCACAGGGTCGCAGCCTTTTCTTGCTAAGCTCAGCTGGCTTAAACGTTAGCAACGCCTCTGGTTCCCGTTGGGATTTACACTCCCGAGCGCAGACCTGGCCCGCAGCCTCTAGTCCCACAGTTCCTGCTGACTGCAAACTGCCCTTCTGTCAGCAAAAATACAAACACGACGGGGACAGTGTTCATTTCGCTATTCTCAATGTCAACTCTGACCCCACGAAAGGGTCTCTTTTCAGGGGCGGGCATGTCAATTGCTGACTTGGGGTTTGGTGAAATGTCTCAACAAGTGTTTCCGTTTGTCTATATTTACAAGAATTCTAACCCCAACTAGACATTTACATGTAAAATCTAAGAATTATGCAACGTGACACATGAAAGCATGATGAGGAGCATCTCCTGTGTCCTCTCTCAGCTCAGAAAAGACTTAAACCCCGGTCCCCCCTGTAACATTCATCCAGGTGACAAAAGGAACTTAACGCAGGCGGATTATAAGGGGTTGCTCAGTGGTCACAGCGCCAAGGGACCCGCGTTCAATTCCAGCCTCAGGGGCGACTGTCCGTGTGGAGTTTGCACATTTCCAGCCTGCGCCTGCGAGGGTTTTCTCCGGGTGCTCCGGCTTCCTCCCACAATCCAAAGATGCGTAGGTGAGGGTGAATTGGCTATGCTAAATTACCCATAGTACTGTTAGGACGGAATTTGTCCTTGCATGTTCGTTTTAGGAGGAGAGACAACAGACGCTCAATTGTTTGGCACAAGCAGGCTTTATTGCAGAATCGTAGCTGATACAGTGAATCACCATGCATTCACTGGAGAAGGCACGTTCTGCCTTCCCCTCCCAAATCTGCTCCTGATATACTCTTTGCTAAGCAGAGCTTCGCGGAGCTACTAAGCATTGCCCTATTAGGACATTTCGCGTTTGCTCGACGTTTCCTGTTATTGAGCTCATGTGGGCGTTGGCAGCTGAGCTGGCCACGTAAGCAACAGTTTCAATTTCCCAAGCAGCAGCTACAGCTACAGTTTTGATTCCCCAAACAGCAGCTATAGCTCCACCCTCCCTTGACCTATTTTATCCTAACAGTACCCAGGGATATGTAGGATTGGGTAATTTAGCATGGCCAATCTACCCTAACCTACACATCCCTGGACACTATGGGTAAATTAGCATGGCCAATCCACCCTTAGTGTAGGATTGGCCAGGCTAAATTGTCCTATAGTATCCAGGGATGTGCAGGTTTGGGTGGATTGGTCAGGCTAAATTACCCATAGTGTCCAGGGTTGTGTAGGTGAGGGTGAATTGAACATGCTAAATTGTCCTATACTATCCAGGGATGTGCAGGTTTGGGTGGACTGGCCGTGCTAAATTACATAGTGATTGGGGATGTGCAGGTTAGGGGGCATTGGCCATGCTAAATTACCCATAGTGCCCAGGGATGTGTAGGCTAGGTGGGTTAGCCAATGGGAATTGCAGGGTTACAGGCAGAGGTCTGGGTGAGGTGTGGGTTGGATGGGCTGAAGGGCCTACTCCTACACTGCAGGGGTTCTAAGCGTGAGATGAGGTGCTTGACGGAAATGATGGGGAGGAGGCAGTGAAAACACAATGAGACCGTTTGAAAGTGGGAGCATGACAGGAGGGGGTGGGTAAATGGGATGTGGTGAGGGAGGGGGCTTAGGAGAGAAAGAGACACAGAAAGAGAGGGTCACACACAGATACAACTGGTGAAAGTGGGGAAGATTGTGATAGGTTCAGATAAGGTGGAGGAAGAAAAGCTGTTCCCTATTCACTGATAGTGACAAGGTCAGGGGCGGCCTGAAGGTCAGGGGTTTGAGCAGGAGAGAGAGAGAGAGGAGGAAAACAGAGGAAAAACAGGTTTAACCAGCAAGCAGCAATACGCTGGAATCCGCTGTCACCTCAGAGAGACAGACAGACGCAGAGAGAGAGACACAGAGAGACAGAGAGCCAGAGACAGAGCCAGAGAGACCAAGACGGGGAGGTAATCAGATGAAAGGCCTCCCTGCGCTGTGAGATCCAAAAGGAGCACGCGAGCAGCTGCCCCAGTGTTTCTGGGGGTCTGAGGCATCTCCCCCTCGCCCCATTACCGGTACCGCTCTCCCGTCCCATTGGCACCCTCCCGGTGAACGGCCCACTCTCCCAATACACTCAAGCTGCCCCTTCCCCCCAACCCCGCGGGCTGGAAGAGGACGGAACAGCCCGTTCCGGAGCGGGGCTCGGGAACGCTGCCCATGTCCGCGACGTCCTTTCCGAGAAAGGAAACAAAAAGGACAACAGGCAGGGGACCACCCGCATCAACCGGAATGACAACATTTCACCCTCAGACAAGGCTTTGTCAAGAGATGTACAGCACGGAAACATACCCTTCGGTCTAACCCGTCCGTACCGACCAAATATCCCAACCCAAACTAGTCCCACCTGCCAGCACCCAGCCCATATCCCTCCAAACCCTTCCTATTCATATACCCATCCAAATGCCTCTTAAATGTTGCAATTGTACCAGCCTCCACCACATCCTCTGACAGCTCATTCCGTACACACACCACCTTCTGTATGAAAACGTTGCCCTGTAGGTCTCTTTTATATCTTCCCCTCTCACCCTAAACCTATGCCCTCTAGTTCTGGATTCCCCAACCCCAGGGAAAAGACTTTGCCTATTTATCCTATCCATGCCCCTCAATTTTGTAAACCTCTATAAGGTCATCCCTCAGCCTCCGACGCTCTCGGGAAAACAGCCCCAGCCTGTTCAGCCTCTCCCTGTAGCTCAGATCCTCCAACCCTGGCAACATCCTTGTAAATATTTTCTGAACCATTCCAAGTTTCGCAACAGCGGGGAGACCCAGAAATGGAAAAGACTGAAGGGGGAAGTCAGTGGTAAATCTTTTGAAGAGGTTACAAAAGAGAGACCTCTGTCTGCAGCGGGAATGACCCCCACAGTAGCAGGTCGAGGTGGACGGCATTTAAGGAGAAGCTGGATACAGACGTCAGGGAGAAAGGAACTGAAGGGAATGCTGCTGTAAGGGAAATCAAGTGTGAGCAAGTGAAGGGGAGGTGCGTAGAGGCTCACATGGGTCAGAAATACTGAGAGAGACCAGTTGAGCTGAAGGACCTGACTGGAGACTCAATGGGACACAGAGTGAAATCTTGGATCCACCTGCAAGAGAAGGAGAAACACGTGATTTACCTCCCAGGATTAAGCAAGTCCCGCAGATTCTGCAGATCACTTTATTGGTCAGAGCACTGAGTATAGGGGTTGGGGTCTGGACAGGACGTTGGTGTCTGGACAGGACGTTGGTTAGGCCACTTTTGGAATACACAGGAACCTCGATTATCCAAAGGACACATGCAGGGTGTATTTCAGTCGCTTGACGATTAGATCCCTTACAGTGTGGAAACAGGCCCAACCAGTCCACACTGACCCTCCGAAGAGTAACCCACCCAGACCCATTTCCCTCTGACTAATGTACCTAACACGACGGGCAATTTAGCATGGCCAATTCACCCTGACCTGCACATGTTTGGACTGTGGGACGGAACCGGAGCACTAGGAGGAAACCCACGCAGACGCGGGGAGAATGTGCAAACTCCACACAGTCTGTCGCCTGAGGCAGGAATGAAACCCGGGTCCCTGGTACTGTGAGGTAGCAGCGCTAACCACTGAGCCACCGTGCTGGTTCATCTAATTCTGGATAATCGAAGTTCCTCTGTATTATGTGCACTTCTGGTCTATCGGAAGGATGTTCCCCCGTGTGGACCCGCTGGTGGATCTGGAGGCCGGACGAGTGGGTGAAGCCCTTGCCGCAGACCAGGCAGGTGAAGGCCCCCTCGCCGGTGTGGACCTGCTGGTGCCGCAGCAGGTTGGATGACTGGGTGAAGCCCTTGCCGCAGACGGAGCAGGTGAAGGGCCGCTCCCCGGTGTGGACCCGCTGGTGCCGCAGCAGGCTGGACGAGCGAGTGAAGCCCTTGCCGCACAACGAGCAGGTGAAGGGCCGCTCCCCGGTGTGGACCTGCTGGTGGGTCAGCAGGGTGAACGACTGGGTGAAGCCCTTGCCGCAGACTGAGCAGGTGAAGACCCCCTCGCCGGTGTGGACCTGCTGGTGCTGCAGCAGGTGGGACGACTGGGTGAAGCCCTTGCCGCAGACAGAGCAGGTGAAGGGCCGCTCGCCGGTGTGGACCCGCCAGTGCCTGAGCAGGTGAGACGAGTGAGAGAAGCCCTTGCCGCAGTTGGAGCAGGTGAAGGGCCGCTCCCCGGTGTGGACCCGCCAGTGCTTAAGCAGGTGGGACGAGTGAGAGAAGCCCTTGCCGCAGACGGAGCAGCTGAACGGCCTCTCCTCGGTGTGGACCCATTGGTGCGAGAACAGGTTGGACGACTTGGTGAAGCCCTTGCCACAGACGGAACAGGTGAAGGGCCGCTCCCCGGTGTGGACACGCTGGTGGGACAGCAGGTGGGACGAGTCAGAGAAGACCTTGCCGCAGACGGAGCAGGTGAAGGGCCTCTCCCCGGTGTGGACCCGCTGGTGGGTCAGCAGGTGGGACGACTGGGTGAAGCCCTTGCCGCAGACGGAGCAGGTGAAGGGCCGCTCCCCGGTGTGGACACGGCGGTGGATCTCCAGCACGGAGGGGGAGCGGAATCCTTTCCCGCAATCCCCACACTTCCACGGTTTCTCCATGGTGCGCGGAATGCCTCCTGAGACTTCCTTTCCCCACAGTGGGCAAACTGGCTCAGGCACGTGCCCGTGTGGTTCAGGTAAAGATGATACTTTAAGAGCCTACTGAAGCAGACAAAAACGTTCAAAGAATTTTCCCCTTCTGGACTGAAAGAGGGACGTCTCTCCTGTCCCACGAATCAAGGGGATCTGTCAGACCTTCACATGGTACTCAGTTGGGAAGCTCTACCTGCAAAGCTGCTCTTCTTATATCCTGTGAAAAGGGGATTACAAAAGTCATTGCTGCCTGCACACAACAGGAATTCAGAACAGATCATTCTAGTTTCTGTAGAACTTCCCTAAAACAATCAAGTTACAATATGCAGATGCCAGTGTTGGGCTGGGGTGTACAAAGGTAAAAAAAATCACATCACCAGGTTGTAGTCCATTAGATTTGTTTAGAAGTTTGAACTTTCAGAGCTCTGCACCTTCATCAGGTAGCTAGTAAAACCTCCAGGCGAAAAAGACAGCAGATGCTGGAGATCAGAGTGGTGCTGGAAAAGCACAGCAGGTCAGGCAGCATCCGAGGAGCAGGAACAAAAAAAATCAACGTTTCGGGCAAAAGCCCTTCATCAGGAATGAGGAAAGAATGAGGACACTTTCCTCATTCCTGAAGAAGGGCTTATGCCCGAAACGTCGAATCTCCTGTTCCTTGGATGCTGCCTGACCTGCTGAGCTTTTCCAGCAACACATTTCCAGCTCTGATCTCCAGCATCTGCAGACCTCATTTTCTCCTATAACCGAGAGTTGTGTGATTTTTAACTTTAAAAAGTGTTGCAAATCTCCACCCCCCCCCACCACACACACACACACACACACACACACACTTTTCTTCAATTCTCACTCTGCTGTGTCTGATATTACCCATCCCCCAGTATTGTCCAGAAAGGGACTTATTACCTAAAAAAGCTGTAAATCTCCATCCCACACACTCTTTAACTCTTGCTGTACCTAATATCCCACCTTCACCCATGCTCCAGCAGGGTCAGACTGATGCTCATTGACTGAGCCACACTCACCTCTTCCTGGACACAGGGACCCTCCAGACCAACACAACATCAGCTCCCCTTAACCGCCCCCCTGTAACGGCGCATGTGCAGGAGCAACCGGTCACGTGAATCGAGGGACCGCCGTCGTCACAAAGGCCGCGCGTTGATTGGAATGAGCGCCCGCCCGTGCGGCGTTCCAGCCTTTCCCATTGGTTCACCGCGCCGTGCGTCACGCGGCGGTGCTGGTCTTTGTGACGCCCACGTGACCTCTCTCCTCCACCAACCCCAACGCGCCCCTCCCTTCAGCTCGACACGGGGAGGCAGGACCAATGGGGAGCTTTGGAGGACCGGAAGGAAGGCTGGTCCTCCTACCAATCAGAGCATCCCCTCATTGTCTGAATGCGGAAGTTGGAGCATGAGCTCCTGCTGCTCTCTCTCTCTCTCTCTCTCTGAATGAAGATTGAGTGTTACCCCAGACTGCACCAACCTCTGTGAGTACAGCACCCTCTCTTCTCACCCCTCCTATTCCATTTCTTTTCTCATTTTGGGATTAAACTGTTGGTTTGTAGGAAGTGAAGTGAAAGGAGGTGAACTCAGGAAAGGTGCATATGCTGGATGCATTGGTCTAGATCGCTGTCTCTGTCCCTCTGTGTCTGTGTCTCTCTCGTGTCCTTCATCAGGAATTGCGGAGGGGGGTGGGGGGGGGTGGAAAAGGTGCTGAGAGATAAATAGGAAGGTGGGAGTGGGGCTGGGGGTAAGGTAGATGCAGGTTGTGGGGGGTGATGGCGACAGGGTGGAGCAGATTGGTGGGAAGGAAGATGGACAGGTGGGACAGTTCAAGAGGGTGGTGCTGAGTTGGAGGGTTGGAGCTGGGGTGGGAGGGGGGAGGGAATGTGAGGAAACTGGTGAAATCGATGTTGATGCCATGTGGTTGCAGGGTCCTAGGCCACCTGATACCTGGAGGAAGAATGCCTCTGCATTGGGACCCTCCAACCATACAGGATCAATATTGATTTCACCAGTTTCCTCATTCCGACACCCCCCCCCCCAACCCCCCAGCCCAATCCCAGATACAACCCTCGAACTTGGGACTGTTCTTTTGAACTGTCCCACCTGTCCATCTGCCTTCCCATCTATCTGCTCCACCCTCCTCTCTGACCTGTCACCTTCTTCCCCCGCTTTCATCTACCCATAGCATTCTCAGCTCCCTTCCCCCAGTCCCACCTCCCTCCCATTTATCTCTCAGTCCCTTTGGGCCCACCCCACATTCCTAATCAAGGGGTTATGCCAAAAACATCAAACCTCCTGCTCCTCAGATGCTGGCTGACCTGCTGTACTCTTGCAGCACCAGACATTTTGGTGCTTATTTGTCTGGATGTTCTGATGTGACCCATTCGCAGATGTGAAGTCACATTCGAGAAAAACTCCTTCATGGAATGTGGGCTTTTTTTTTGGCAAGGCCAACAATGTTTTTGTCCCTAACTGCCCTTCAGACAAGAGGATTGCCAGACTTTAGGGGGCATTTTAAAAGTCAAGCACGTGAGCCATCATATGCAGGCAGCACCAAGTTAATGCTAGCGGGTTTCCTTCCCTGAAGAGCGTTATTGATTCAAATGGGTTTTCAGAAAAGTTTCATTCTCTCAATGACTGAGACTAGTTTTCAATTCAGATTTTAAAAAAATAAATTTAATTTCCCCAAGGTTTGTTTTTACTGGTATTTGAACCCATGAGCCCAGATTATTTGCCTGGGGCCTCTGGATTGCTGGTCCAGTGTTGTTGTTATAACATCACTGACTCACCTGGACAGCATTGAGAGTCATACAGATGTATAGCACACAAAGAGACCCTATGTGCAACTGGTGCATGCCGAGCACATAGCCAAAATTTATCTAGTCCAACGTGCCAGCACGTCCCTCCAAACCCTTCCCATTCATATTCCCATCCAGATGCCTTTTAAATGTTGCAATTGTCCCAGCCTCCACCACTTCCTCTGGCAGCTCATTCCATACACGCACCACCCTCTGACTGACAAAGTTGCCCCTTAGGTCCTTTTTATGTCTTTTCCCCTCTCACCTCTAGTTCTGGACTCTCCCACCCCAGGGAAAAGACCTTGTCTATTCACCCTATCCATGCCCCTCATCATTTTATAAACCTCAATAAGGTCACCCCTCAGCCTCCGATGCTCCAGGGAAAACAGCCCCAGCTTATTTAGCCACTCCCTATAGCTCAAACCCTGGCAACATCTTTGTAAACATTTTCTGAACCCTTTCAAGTTTCGTTTAACTGAACAGTAAAAGTCATACTGGACAGGGATATATCATAGTGTTACTATGCAATATGTATTTATTTACGACTGTATAAATTTGATTTATAATTATTTCTAGTTATATCATAGTGTTGTAGCCATGTTATGTATTCAAAGTTTGGGAGAAGATTTGTAGCTCGGCTGCTCATTGTTGTGGTTCTGTTTGCCGAGCTGGGAATTTGTGTTGCAGACGTTTCGTCCCCTGTCTAGGTGACATCCTCAGTGCTTGGGAGTCGCCTGTGAAACACTTCTGTGTTGTTTCCTCCGGCATTTATAGTGGTTTGTCTCTGCCACTTCCGGTTGTCAGTTCCAGCTGTCCGCTGCAGTGGCCGGTATATTGGGTCCAGGTCGGTGTGTTTATTGATTGAATCTGTGGGTGAGTGCCATGCCTCTAGGAATTCCCTGGCTGTTCTCTGTTTGGCTTGTCCTGTAATAGTAGTGTTATGGATGCGGATCATTAGCTGTCTTCCTGTTTGTCCTATGTAGTGTTTTGTGCAGTCCTTATTGTGTACAAAATCCCATGCAAGGCCTGCACAAAACACTACATAGGACAAACAGGAAGACAGCTAACGACCTGCATCCATGAACACCAACTAGCCACGAAACGACACGACCAGCTATCCTTGGTAGCCATACACGCAGATGACAAGCAACATGAATTCGACTGGGACAACACTACTATTATAGGATAAGCCAAACCGAGAACAGCCAGGGAATTCCTAGACGCATGGCACTCATCCACAGATTCAATCAATAAGCACATCGACCTGGACCCAATATACCGACCACTGCAGCGGACAGCTGGAACTGACAACCGGAAGCGGGCAGAGAGAAACCACTATAAACGCCGGAGGAAAGATCACAGAAGTGCTTCACAGGAGACTCCCAAGCACTGAGAATGTCACCTAGACAGGGGACGAAACGTCTGCAATACAAACTCCCAGCTCGGCGAACAGAACCACAACATGTCATGTATTTCCAGTCATACCCGTTACAGGACAGGAGAATACTGGTCTCAATGCTGACTCTGTGGATGAATCTCGTCAGACTCATTGCTCTGTATGTCCACAGAGTCCTGTAAGTGTATTCCTCTATAGGGTCCCTCCAGTCTGACTTGGGTATTGATCGACTCCACTACAGTCATCCTCAGAGCGAGCATGTTCTAGGTCTTGTTACCAAAGCAAAGTTCTTGCTCTGATTCTCTTTCCCCCCCCCCCACATCTTGGTCTGTCAATATGGTAGAAAGAGAGTGGGGGGGCAGATAACTAGGTTAGCAAACTGCATGAGGGTGGCATGGTGGCTCAGTAGGTAGCACCGATGCCTCATAGTGCCAGGGACCTGGGTTCAATTCCAGCCTCGGGCGACTCTCCGTGTGGGTTTCCCCCGAGTGCTCCGGTTCCCTCCCACAGTCCAACCTTGTGCAGGTGAGGGTGGGTTGGCCGTGCTAAATTGCCCAGAGTGTTCAGGGATGTGTAGCTTAGGTGCACGTGTCAGGGGTAAATATAGGGGAATGGGTCTGGGTGGGATACTCATCACAGGGTCGGTCTGGACTTGTCGGGCCAAAGGGCCTGTTTCCACACTGTAGGGGTTCTAATTCTTAAACTTTTCTTGGAGCTAGATCTGCCAAATGTCAGGAATCAGAAAAATTGGGAGGGAGCGTATTAGGTACGGCAGTAGGGAGAGTGTGGGGGATGGAGACTCACAGGTTTTGGGTTATGGGCGTGGAATGAATATTCCGTGAAATCGATCTGTTAAACTCTGAGATTCTACGTGATACTGACAGCGATGACTTTCTAATTTACAGGATCTCACAGGAGGATTTACCTGCATATCTTGAACTAATTGCCTCAGCCAGCTTGACTCATTGGGACTGGAATTTTATCGATCTTTTGAGTGGAGAAGGAGGATTGTCCCGCCTGCTTCCAGAGATCTGACTGGTAAAGCACTGAGATGCCGCTGTTCGAGGGTGGAGGGAGCTTTACCGGAGCGGAGAGTTAGCCAGCCGGCCCCCCGCAGCAGAGTGGGACGTCAGAGGGAGCGTCGAACCTGGAGGGAGGCCGCGCCGTGGGGAAACCGTGGAAGTGTGGGGAATGCGGGAAGGGGTTTCGAGTCCCCTCTGAGCTGGAGATCCACCGGCGCGGTCACACCGGGGACAGGCCGTTCTCCTGCCCCGAGTCCGGCAAGGCCTTCATTGGGTCCTCCAAGCTGCTGAGGCACCGGCGGGTCCACACTGGGATCGCCGACCCTGCGGACGCACAGGCGCCTTCCCAACGTGACCGCACGGAGTTGAAGTCTGCAGCGAATCCCACCCAGGACTGGGGGGGGATCGTGCCCCGTTCGAAGGCAGTGGGTGAAGCGGGAAGGGAGCGAGGCTTCCTTTCTGCCGGACTGGCCGCTCTCGCTCCCTTTGCTTCCCGTGGGACCGATGCTGTTTGAGGCTGGGACTGCACGTTCCCCGGGCCAAAGATCTGCAGGAGCTGAGGAAGTGCACTCCTTTCACACCGGATGGTAAATCATGTTTGTCCCATCTATTTCAGTCTTAAATACCCTCCGTGACCTGGCCTCCCAGCCTCCTGTGGCAGTGAATTCCCCAGATTCCCCACTCTCTGTCTGAAGAGGTTTCTCCTTATCTCCGTTCTAAAAGGGCTAAGGCTGTGCCCTCGGCTCCTGGTCTCTCCTACCAATGGAAACATCTTCCCAATGGCCACAGATAGATCAAAGTCAAATACAATAGCCTCTATTCCATTGAGTGTCCAGCACATTTTATAACACTTTGTAAAATCAGGAGGGCCATTGATGAGGTGAGTGGCAGGTGTCTTTTCCCGATAGAATAAAGAATATTCCAGCACAGGAACAGGCCCTTCGGCCCTCCAAGCCTACACCGATCCAGATCCTCTATCTAAACCTGCTGCCTATTTTCTCAGGATCTGTATCCCTCTGCTCCCTGCCCTTTCAGGTATCTGTTGAGATACATCTTAAATGACGCCATTGTTCCCGTCCCGACCATCTCCGCTGGCAACACATTCCGGGTACCCAGCACCCTCAGCGTAAAGAACTTTCCATACATATCTTAAATCTTTCCCCTCTCACTTTGAACTCATGACCCCAGGTAACTGAGTCCTCCACTCTGGGGAAAAACATTTCTTGCTATCCACCCTGTCTATACCTCTCATGATTTTGTTGGCCTCAATCAGGTCCCTCCTCAACCTCCGTCTTTCCAATGAAAATAATCCTGATCTATTCAACCTCTCTTCATAGTTAGCATCCTCCATACCAGGTACATCCTGGTGAACCTCCTGTGCACCCTCTCCAAAGCATCCACATCCATTTGGTAATGTGGCGACCAGAACTGTACGTGGTATTCCAAATCTGGCCGAAACAAAGTCTTGTATAACTGTAACATGACCTGCCAACTCTTGTACACAATACTCTGTCCGATGAAGGAAAGTGTGCCATATGCCGCCTTGACCACTCTACTGACCTGCATTGCCATCTTCAGGGAACAATGGGCCTGAACACACAGATCTCTCTCTACATCAGTTTTCCCCAGGACTTTTCCCATATTACCTCACTGCTCGAGTCCTTCGTAGTGCATTCCTTCAGCACAGCTGTGATAGCTTCTCTGACCAGTAATACCACTCCTTCACCTCTTTTACCTCCCTCTCTATCCCATCTGAAGCATCGATATCCTGGGATATTTACTTGCCAATCTTGTTCTTTCCTCAACCAAGTCTCAGTATTAGCAATATCATCCTCCCAGGTACGACTCCAAGCCCTAAGTTCAGCTGCCTTACCTACTACACTTATTGCATTAAAACAAATGCACCTCAGACCACCTGTCCCTTTGCGTTCATCATCTGTTCCCTGTGACTCTTCCCCTTTGTCACACTGACTTTATTATCTCGCTCCTTACAGGCTTTAGTTACTACCTCCTTCCTGACCAGGAACCTCCTCATTTGTTTCCCATCCCCCGCCACATTAGTTTAAACCCTCCCCAGCAGCGTTAGCAAAAGCACCCCCAAGGACATTGGTTCCAGTCTGGCCCGGGTGTAGCTCATCTGATTTGTAATAGTCCCTCCACCCCCAGCACTGGCCCCAATGTCCCAAAAATCTGAACCCAACCCTCCTGGAATTTTATCGGTTCCCATGCGATTCCCCATCATTGTGTTCAAACCTATTGAATTCATTGCCAATCGACTCGATCCCTCCTGATCCATGAATCCTCTCCTCTCAGGAATCAATTTGATGAACATTTGTTATCTTCCGTGTATCGAAGAACTTCTCTTTTCAATCCTCCCACTTCCTCCAAACTAAAGGAGTTGCCATGGGCACCCACATGGGCCCCAGCTATGCCTGCCTCTTCGTAGGATATGTGGAACAGTCCATCTTCCGCAACTACACTGGCACCACCCCCCACCTTTTCCTCCGCTACATCGATGACTGTATCGGCGCTGCCTCGTGCTCCCACGAGGAGATTGAACAGTTCATCAACTTTACTAACACCTTCCATCCCGACCTCAAATTCACCTGGACTGTCTCAGACTCCTCCCTCCCCTTCCTAGACCTTTCCATCTCTATCTCGGGCGACCGACTCAACACAGACATCTACTATAAACCGACTGACTCCCACAGCTACCTGGACTACACCTCCTCCCACCCTGCCCCCTGTAAAAACTCCATCCCATATTCCCAATTCCTTCGTCTCCGCCGCATCTGCTCCCAGGAGGACCAGTTCCAACACCGCACAGCCCAGATGGCCTCCTTCTTCAAGGACCATAGATTTCCCCCCAGACGTGATTGACGATGCCCTCCACCGCATCTCCTCCACTTCCCGCTCCTCCGCCCTTGAGCCCCGCTCCTCCAACCGCCACCAAGACAGAACCCCACTGGTTCTCACCTACCACCCCACCAACCTCCGCATACAACCTATCATCCGCCGTCATTTCCGCCACCTCCAAACGGACCCCACCACCAGGGATATATTTCCCTCCCCTCCCCTATCAGCGTTCCGCAAGGACCACTCCCTTCGTGACTCCCTCGTCAGGTCCACACCCCCCACCAACCCAACCTCCACTCCCGGCACCTTCCCCTGCAACCGCAGGAAATGTAAAACTTGCGCCCACACTTCCACACTCACTTCCCTCCAAGGCCCCAAGGGATCCTTCCATATCCGCCACAAGTTCACCTGTACCTCCACACACATCATCTATTGCATCCGCTGCACCCGATGTGGCCTCCTCTATATTGGGGAGACAGGCCGCTTACTTGCTGAACGCTTCAGAGAACACCTCTGGGACGCCCGGACCAACCAACCCAACCACCCCGTGGCTCAACACTTTAACTCTCCCTCCCACTCCACCGAGGACATGCAGGTCCTTGGACTCCTGCACCGGCAGAACATAACAACACGACGGCTGGAGGAGGATGGGAACCCTCCAACCACAAGGAATGAACTCGGATTTCTCCAGTTTCCTCATTTCCCCTCCCCCCACCTTGTCTCAGTCGGTTCCCTCAACTCAGCACCGCCCTCCTAACCTGCAATCTCCTTCCTGACCTCTCCGCCCCCACCCCACTCCGGCCTATCACCCTCACCTTGACCTCCTTCCACTTATCACATCTCCATCGCCCCTCCCCCAAGTCCCTCCTCCCTACCTTTTATCTTAGCCTGCTTGGCAAACTCGCCTCATTCCTGATGAAGGGCTTATGCTCAACGTCGAATTTCCTATTCCTTAGATGCTGCCTAACCTGCTGTGCTTTAACCAGCAACACATTTTCAGCAGAGCTCAGAAATACGAAGGGTGCAGTAACAATGTTGGGGTTATACTACAATAGTGAGCGTAAGATTGAGGTACAAATATGCCAACAGATCATGGAAAGATGTAGGATAGGTGGTGGTGAGAGGAGATTTTAATTTTCCCAACATTGACTGGGATTCACTTACTGTTAGAGGAGCAGAATTTGTAAGGAGAATCCAGGAGGGTTTCCAGAGTAGTATGTAAATAGTTCAACTCGGGAAGGGGCCATATTGGACCTGGTGTTGGGGAATGAACCCGGCCAGGTGGGTGAAGTTTCAGGTGGGGATTACGTTGGGGATAGGGATCACAATTCCGTAAGGTTTAGAATACTCATGGACAAAGACGAGAGTGGTCCGAAAGGAAGAGTGCTTATTGGGGAAAGGCCAACTATCCCCAAATTCAGCAGGAGCTGGGGAAGTGTGGATTGGGAGCAGCTTTTTGAAGGAAAATCCATATTCGATATTTGGGAGGCTCTTAAAGAGAATTGATTCGAGTTCAGGAGAGAGATGTCTCTGTGAAAATGAGGGATGGAATTGGCAAGATTAGGGAACCATGGATGACAGGTGAAATTGTGAGACTTGCTGAGAGGAAAAAGGAAGCATACATAAGGTCTAGGCGACTGAAGACAGACAAAGCTTTGGTCCTACTTTCCCGATATTCTTCCAATCTAAAAATGAGGAATTAAGAGGGTTAAAAGGGGCGATGAGATATCCTTAGCGAGCAAGATTAAGGACAACCCCAAAGCCTTTTATTCATATAGAAGGAGCAAGAGGGTAACTAGAGAAAGGGTGGGCCCACTCAAGGACGAAGGAGGAAAGATGTGTGTGGAGTCAGAGAAAATGGGCAAGATTCTTAATGAGTACTTTGTGTCAGGATTCACCGAGGAGAGGGACATGGTGGATGTTGACGTTAGGGATAGATCTTTGAATACTCTAGGGCAAGTCGGCATAAGGAGGAGGAAGTGATGTGTATTCTAAAAAGGCATTAAGGTGGTCAAAGTCCCCAGGTCCTGATGGGATCTATCCCAGGTTACTGAGGGAAGCGAGAGAGGAAATAGCTTGGGCCTTAACAGATATCTTTGCAGCTTCCTTGAACACAGGTGAGGTCCCAGAGGACTGGAGAATTGATAATGTTTTCCCCTTGTTTCAGAAGGGTCGCAGGGATAATCCAGGTAATTACAGACCTGTGAGCTGGATGTCAGTGGTAGGGAAGCTGCTGGAGAAGATACTGAGGGATAAGATCTGTTTACATTTGGAAGAAAATGAGCTTATGAGTGATAGGCAGCATGGTTTTGTTCAGGGAAGGTCATGTCTTAGCAACTCAATACAATTCTACAAGGAAATGACAAAATTGATTGATGAGGGAAAGGCTGCAGATGTCATAGACATGGACTTTACTTGGGCATTTGACAAGGTTCCCCACGGTAGGCTGATGGAAAAGGTGAAATCACATGGGGTCCAGGGTATTCTAGCTAGATGGATAGAGAACTGGTTGGGAAACAGGAGACAGGGAGTAGTATTGGAAGGGAGTTTCTCAAAACTGAGACGGTGACCAGTGGTGTTCCACAGGGCTCCGTGCTGGGAACACTGCTGTTTGTGATATATCTAAATGATTTGGAGGAAGGTGTAGGTTGCCTCATTAGCAAGTTTGCAGTTGACACTAAGATTGGTGGAGTAGCAGATAGTGAAGAGGACTGTCAGAGAATACAGCAGAATGGAGAATAGACTGGAGAGTTGGGCAGAGAAATGGCAGATGGAGTTCAATCCGGACAAATGTGAGGTGATGCATTTTGGAAGATCCAATTCTAGAGCGAACTATACAGTAAATGGAAAAGTCCTGGGGAAGACTGATGTAGAGAGAGATCTGGGTGTTCAGGCCCATTGTTCCCTGAAGATGGCAATGCAGGTCAGTAGAGTGGTCAAGGCGGCATATGGCACACTTTCCTTCATCGGACAGAGTATTGAGTACAAGAGTTGGCAGGTCATGTTACAGTTATACGAGACTTTGTTTCGGCCAGATTTGGAATACCACGTACAGTTCTGGTCGCCACATTACCAAATGGATGTGGATGCTTTGGAGAGGGTGCACAGGAGGTTCACCAGGATGTTACCTGGTATGGAGGATGCTAACTATGAAGAGAGGTTGAATAGATCAGGATTATTTTCATTGGAAAGACGGAGGTTGAGAGGGGACCAGATTGAGGCCAACAAAATCATGACAGGGTGGAAAGCAAGAAATGTTTTTCCCCAGAGTGGAGGACTCAGTTACCTGGGGTCATGAGTTCAAAGTGAGAGGGGAAAGATTTAAGATATGTATGGAAAGTTCTTTACGCAGAGGGTGCTGGGTACCTGGAATGTGTTGCCAGCGGAGATGGTAGGGACGGGAACGATGGTGTCATTTAAGATGTATCTCAACAGATACATGAAAGGGCAGGGAGCAGAGGGATACAGATCCTGAGAAAATAGGCAGCAGGTTTAGATAGAGGATCTGGATCGGTGTAGGCTTGGAGGGCCGAAGGGCCTGTTCCTGTGCTGGAATATTCTTTATTCTATCGGGAAAAGACACCTGCCACTCACCTCATCAATGGCCCTCCTGATTTTACAAAGTGTTATAAAATGTGCTGGACACTCAATGGAATAGAGGCTATTGTATTTGACTTTGATCTATCTGTGGCCATTGGGAAGATGTTTCCATTGGTAGGAGAGACCAGGAGCCGAGGGCACAGCCTTAGCCCTTTTAGAACGGAGATAAGGAGAAACCTCTTCAGACAGAGAGTGGGGAATCTGTGGAATTCACTGCCACAGGAGGCTGGGAGGCCAGGTCACGGAGGGTATTTAAGACTGAAATAGATGGGACAAACATGATTTACCATCCGGTGTGAAAGGAGTGCACTTCCTCAGCTCCTGCAGATCTTTGGCCCGGGGAACGTGCAGTCCCAGCCTCAAACAGCATCGGTCCCACGGGAAGCAAAGGGAGCGAGAGCGGCCAGTCTGGCAGAAAGGAAGCCTCGCTCCCTTCCCGCTTCACCCACTGTCTTCGAACGGGGCACAATCCCCCCACGGGGCACGATCCCCCCCAGTCCTGGGTGGGATTCGCTGCAGACTTCAACTCCGTGCGATCACGTTGGGAAGGCGCCTGTGCGTCCGCAGGGTCGGCGATCGATTGAAGGCCTTGCCGCCCCCGGGGCAGGTGAGAGGCCTCTCCCTGGTGTGTGGAGGCGCCGGTGCGTCTGCAGGTGGGACAGCTGGGTGAAGGGCCTTGCCACACTCGGGGCAGGGGTACGGCCTGTCCCCGGTGTGGACCCGCCGGTGCCTCAGCAGCTTGGAGGACCCAATGAAGGCCTTGCCGGACTCGGGGCAGGAGAACGGCCTGTCCCCGGTGTGACCGCGCCGGTGGATCTCCAGCTCAGAGGGGACTCGAAACCCCTTCCCGCATTCCCCACACTTCCACGGTTTCCCCACGGCGCGGGCTCCCTCCAGGTTCGACGCTCCCTCTGACGTCCCACTCTGCTGCGGGGGGCCGGCTGGCTAACTCTCCGCTCCGGTAAAGCTCCCTCCACCCTCGAACAGCGGCATCTCAGTGCTTTACCAGTCAGATCTCTGGAAGCAGGCGGGACAATCCTCCTTCTCCACTCAAAAGATCGATAAAATTCCAGTCCCAATGAGTCAAGCTGGCTGAGGCAATTAGTTCAAGATATGCAGGTAAATCCTCCTGTGAAAGCCTGTCAATTAGAAAGTCATCGCTGTCAGTATCACGTAGAATCTCAGAGTTTAACAGATCGATTTCACGGAATATTCATTCCACGCCCATAACCCAAAATCTGTGAGTCTCCATCCCCCACACTCTCCCTACTGCCGTACCTAATACGCTCCCTCCCAATTTTTCTGATTCCTGACATTTGGCAGATCTAGCTCCAAGAAAAGTGAATTAGAACCCCTACAGTGTGGAAACAGGCCCTTTGGCCCAACAAGTCCATACCGACCCAACAAGTCCAGACCGACCCTGTGATGAGTATCCCACCCAGACCCATTCCCCTATATTTACCCCTGACACGTGCACCTAAGCTACACATCCCTGAACACTCTGGGCAATTTAGCATGGCCAACCCACCCTCACCTGCACAAGGTTGGACTGTGGGAGGAAACCGGCGCACTCGGGGGAAACCCACACGGAGAGTCGCCCGAGGCTGGAATTGAACCCAGGTCCCTGGCACTATGAGGCATCGGTGCTACCTACTGAGCCACCATGCCACCCTCATGCAGTTTGCTAACCTAGTTATCTGCCCCCCCCGCCTCTCTTTCTACCATATTGACAGACCAAGATGTGGGGGGGGTGGAGAAAGAGAATCAGAGCAAGAACTTTGCTTTGGTAACAAGACCTAGAACATGCTCGCTCTGAGGATGACTGTAGTGGAGTCACTCAATACCCAAGTGAGACTGGAGGGACCCTATAGCGGAATACACTTACAGGACTCTCTGGATATAGAGAGGAATGAGTCTGACTAGATTCATCTACAGAGTCAGCATTGAGCCCAGTATTCTCCTGTCCTGTAACGGGTATGACTGGAAATACATGACATGTTGTGGTTCTGTTCGCCGAACTGGGAGTTTGTATTGCAGACGTTTCGTCCCCTGTCTAGGTGACATCCTCAGTGCTTGGGAGCCTCCTGTGAAGCGCTTCTGTGATCTTTCCTCCGGCATTTATAGTGGTTTGTCTCTGCCCACTTCCGGTTGTCAGTTCCAGCTGTCCGCTGCAGTGGTCGGTATATTGGGTCTGGTCGATGTGCTTATTGATTGAATCTGTGGATGAGTGCCATGCCTCTAGGAATTCCCTGGCTGTTCTCGGTTTGGCTTGTCCTATAATACTAGTGTTGTCCCAGTCGAATTCATGTTGATTTGTCATCTGCGTGTATGGCTACCAAGGATAGCTGGTCGTGTCGTTTCGTGGCTAGTTGGTATTCATGGATGCGGATCGTTAGCTGTCTTCCTGTTTGTCCTATGTAGTGTTTTGTGCAGTCCTTGCATGGGATTTTGTACACAATAAGGACTGCACAAAACACTACATAGGACAAACAGGAAAACAGCTAATGATCCGCATCCATAACACTACTATCTTCTCCCAAACTTTGAACACATAACATGGCTACAACACTCTATGATATAACTAGAAATAAATTATAAATCAAATTTATACAACCATAAATAAATACATATTGCAGAGTAACACGAGATATATCCAAGTCCAGTATGATTTTACTGTGCAGTTAAACGAAACTTGAAAGGGTTCAGAAAATGTTTACAAAGATGTTGCCAGGGTTTGAGCTATAGGGAGTGGCTAAATAAGCTGGGGCTGTTTTCCCTCGAGCATCGGAGGCTGAGGGGTGACCTTATTGAGGTTTATAAAATGATGAGGGGCATGGATAGGGTGAATAGACAAGGTCTTTTCCCTGGGGCGGGAGAGTCCAGAACTAGAGGTGAGAGGGGAAAAGACATAAAAAGGACCTAAGGGGCAACTTTGTCAGTCAGAGGGTGGTGCGTGTATGGAATGAGCTGCCAGAGGAAGTGGTGGAGGCTGGGACAATTGCAACATTTAAAAGGCATCTGGATGGGAATATGAATGGGAAGGGTTTGGAGGGACGTGCTGGCACATCGGACTAGATCAATTTTGGCTATGTGCTCGGCATGCACCAGTTGCACATAGGGTCTCTTTGTGTACTATACATCTGTATGACTCTCAATGCTGTCCAGGCGAGTCAGTGATGTTACAACAACACTGGACCAGCAATCCAGAGGCACCAGGCAAATAATCTGGGCTCATGGGTTCAAATACCAGTAAAAACAAACATTGGGGAAATTAAATTTAAATTTTTTTAAAAATCTGAATTGAAAACTAGTCTCAGTCATTGAGAGAATGAAACTTTTCTGAAAACCCATTTGATTCAATAACGCTCTTCAGGGAAGGAAATCCGTCAGCGTTAACTTGGTGCTGCCTGCATATGACGGCTCACGTGCTTGACTTTTAAAATGCCCCCTAAAGTCTGGCAATCCTCTTGTCTGAAGGGCAGTTAGTGACAAAAACATTGTTGGCCTTGCCAAAAAGAAAGCCCACATTCCATGGAGGAGTTTTTCTCGAATGTGACTTCACATCTGCGAATGGGTCACATCAGAACATCCAGACAAATAAGCACCAAAATGTCTGGTGCTGCAAGAGTACAGCAGGTCAGCCAGCATCTGAGGAGCAGGAGGTTTGATGTTTTTGGCATAACCCCTTGATTAGGAATGTGGGGTGGGCCCAAAGGGACTGAGAGATAAATGGGAGGGAGGTGGGACTGGGGAAGGGAGCTGAGAATGCTATGGGTAGATGAAAGCGGGGGAAGAAGGTGACAGGTCAGAGAGGAGGGTGGAGCAGATAGATGGGAAGGCAGATGGACAGGTGGGATAGTTCAAAAGAGCAGTCCCAAGTTCGAGGGTTGTATCTGGGATTGGGCAGGGGCCGGGAGGAATGAGGAAACTGGTGAAATCAATATTGATCCTGTATGGTTGGAGGGTCCCAATGCAGAGGCATTCTTCCTCCAGGTATCAGGTGGCCTAGGACCCTGAAACCACATGGCATCAACATCGATATCACCAGTTTCCTCACATTCCCTCCCCCTCCCACCCCAGCTCCAACCCTCCAACTCAGCACCACCCTCTTGAACTGTCCCACCTGTCCATCTTCCTTCCCACCAATCTGCTCCACCCTGTTGCCATCACCACCCACCCAACCTGCATCTACCTTACCCCCAGCCCCACTCCCACCTTCCTATTTATCTCTCCGCACCCTTTCCACCCCTCCCCCTCCGCAATTCCTGATGAAGGACACGAGAGAGACAGAGACAGAGACAGAGAGAGAGAGACACAGACACAGAGGAGCAAAGACAAACAGACACAGAGGGACAGAGACAGCGATCTAGACCAATGCATCCAGCATATGCACCTTTCCTGAGTTCACCTCCTTTCACTTCACTTCCTACAAACCAACAGTTTAATCCCAAAATGAGAAAAGAAATGGAATAGGAGGGGTGAGAAGAGAGGGTGCTGTACTCACAGAGGTTGGTGCAGTCTGGGGTAACACTCAATCTTCATTCAGAGAGAGAGAGAGCAGCAGGAGCTCATGCTACAACTTCCGCATTCAGACAATGAGGGGATGCTCTGATTGGTAGGAGGACCAGCCTTCCTTCCTTCCGGTCCTCCAAAGCTCCCCATTGGTCATGCCTCCCCGTGTCGAGGTGAAGGGACGGGCGCGTGGGGGTTGGTGGAGGAGAGAGGTCACGTGGGCGTCACAAAGACCAGCGCCGCCGCACGGACGGGCACTTCGTCCAATGAACGCGCGGTCTTTGTGACGACGGCGGTCCCTCGATTCACGTGACCGGATGCTCCTGCACATGCGCCGTTGCGGGGGGGTTATGGGGAGCTGATGTTGTGTTGGTCTGGAGGGTCCCTGTGTCCAGGAAGAGGTGAGTGTGGCTCAGTCAATGAGCATCAGTCAGACCCTGCTGGAGCATGGGGAGGGAGGTGGAATATTAGGTACAGCAAGAGTTAAAGAGTGTGTGGGATGGAGTTTTACAGCTTTTTTAGGTAATAAGTCCCTTTCTGGACAATACTGGGGGATGGGTAATATCAGAAACAGCAGAGTGAGAATTGAAGAAAAGTGTGTGTGTCTGTGTGTGTGTGGGGTGGAGATTTGCAACACTTTTTAAAGTTAAAAATCACAACTCTAGGTTATAGGAGAAAATGAGGTCTGCAGATGCTGGAGATCAGAGCTGGAAATGTGTTGCTGGAAAAGCTCAGCAGGTCAGGCAGCATCCAAGGAACAGGAGAATCGAGGTTTCGGGCATGAGCCCGTCTTCAGGAATGAGGAAAGTGTCCTCATTCTTTCCTCATTCCTGATGAAGGGCTTTTGCCCGAAATGTCGATTTTTTTTTATTTTTTCCCTGCTCCTCGGATGCTGCCTGACCTGCGGTGCTTTTCCAGCACCACACTGATCTCCAGCATCTGCTGTCTTTTTCGCCTGGAGGTTTTACTAGCTACCTGATGAAGGTGCAGAGCTCTGAAAGCTCGAACTTCTAAACAAATCTAATGGACTACAACCTGGTGATGTGTGATTTTTTTTACCTTTGTACACCCCAGCCCAACACTGGCATCTGCATATTGTAACTTGGTTGTTTTGGGAAGTTCTACAGAAACTAGAATGATCTGTTCTGAATTCCTGTCATGTGCAGGCAGCAATGACTTTTGTAATCCCTTTTCACAGGATATGAGAAGAGCAGCTTTGCAGGTAGAGCTCCCCAATGAGTACCATGTGAAGGTCTGACAGAGCCCCTTGATTCGTGGGACAGGAGAGACGTCCCTCTTTCAGTCCAGAAGGGGAAAATTCTTTGAACGTTTTTGTCTGCTTCAGTAGGCTCTTAAAGTATCATCTTTACCTGAACCACAGGGGCACGTGCCTGAGCCAGTTTGCCCACTGTGGGGAAAGGAAGTCTCAGGAGGCATTCCGCGCGCCATGAGAGAAACCGTGGAAGTGTGGGGATTGCGGGAAAGGATTCCGCTATCCCTCCATGCTGGAGATCCACCACCGTGTCCACACCGGGGAGCGGCCCTTCACCTGCTCCGTCTGCGGCAAGGGCTTCACCCAGTCGCCCCACCTGCTGTCCCACCAGCGGGTCCACACCGGGGAGCGGCGTTCGCTTGTCTTGAGTGCGGGAAGGACTTCAGCGAATCGTCCAGCCTGCTCAAGCACCAGCGGGTCCATACCGGGGGCGGCCCTTCACCTGCTTGGTGTGCAGCAAGGGCTTCCTCACTCGTCCAGCCTGCTCAAGCACCAGCAGGTCCACACCGGGGAGCGGCCTTCACCTGCACCGTCTGCGGCAAGGGCTTCACCCGCTCGTCGCACCTGCTGACCCACCAGCGGGTCCAACCGGGGAGAGGCCGTTCAGCTGCTCCGTCTGTGGCAAGAGCTTCTCTCACTCGTCAAGCCTGCTGCGGCACCAGCAGGTCCACACCGCGGAGCGGTCCTTCATCTGCTCCGTCTGCGGCAAGGGCTTCTCTCACTCGTCCAGCCTGCTGCGGCACCAGCAGGTGCACACGGCGAGGGTGCCTTCACCTGCTCCATCTGTGGCAAGGGCTTCCCCACTCATCCGGCCTCCAGATCCACCAGCGGGTCCACACGGGGGAACATCCTTCCGATAGACCAGAAGTGCACATAATACAGAGGAACTTCAATTATCCAGAATTAGATGAACCAGCACGGTGGCTCAGTGGTTAGCGCTGCTACCTCACAGTACCAGGGACCCGGGTTTCATTCCTGCCTCAGCGACAGACTGTGTGGAGTTTGCACATTCTCCCCGCGTCTGCGTGGGTTTCCTCCTCGTGCTCCGGTTCCGTCCCACAGTCCAAAGATGTGCAGGTCAGGGTGAATTGGCCATGCTAAATTGCCCGTGGTGTTAGTTACATTAGTCAGAGGGAAATGGGTCTGGGTGGGTTACTCTTCAGAGGGTCAGTGTGGACTGGTTGGGC